>NW_027223759.1:67981240-68123740 GCF_028538775.1 Myotis yumanensis
GCGATGACTCAAAATGTTACTTGGCCTGCAATTTTCTTTCGGGGAACAGAACACTCTAATTCAAATCCATTATTAAAAAGCAGATAACATGTGCACTTTCTGAAATGCCTGTGACTTCACTCTTTTGATTTAATGTAATTATAAGAGAATGTTCGTATGTATTTGCTTTTCCACTAGCACTGCATTTTTAAACAGGGTGTCTTCAGATAAAGTGCATATTTTCTTTTCGTTCATAAAGAATATCTCTGGTTTACGTGCTCAAAACTTTTGTGAATGTTTTATAATGCAGTCACAGAGCCGTCCAGAGCTGCGCTTCCGACCAGAATTTCTATGCGGACCCTCTGTATGTAGAGGAGAGAATATTAGATATTAGCTTGGATTTTGAAATTAATAATTGCTAACTAGGCCCTGTGCCTTGCCACCGTGTCATTTTGTAACTCCTATCAGTTCTCAAGAAAAACTTTGAACTCAGTCTTTTTCTAAACTTTGCAGCTCAAAGTAAATACTTTTTCATTAAAACTAATTTCAGTCCACACTAAGACAGGGGACACATCGCCCACTTAAAAACAGTTTAAATTACAAATAAATAAATAAATAAATAAAAACAAATTGCCTGTACTTTGTCCCTGTAAGTGAACGAGGTAAACATTGACATAACTTCAAATCCTTCTTGGGCTGAAAAAAAAAATCTGCAGTTCAAAATAAAATTCCTCTTCTGGTCAACGTTTTGGATGCAATTCAAAGTGTCTCATAAAATAAACATATTTAAAGAGTGTTTTGAATTCCACTGCATAATTCCTAGCCGACAGGAATGACAGTGGTATCTTTAAGGTTTATTATGTCAGATCGGTAGCCGTTATCCAGGACAGACACAGCCTTCAAGGTGCATTACCTTCCCCCTGCTTAACCCTCACTGCAGTGACGCGGAAAAAAAAAAAAAACCTGTAGGTGGTCCTTGGGGAAAGCCTGTCACAAAGCGAAACTTTCTGGTTTCTTTGTTTAATAACAAAAGTATTCTCTTCTGATAAAATGGAAAAAGAGCCGCATGTTTTAGTCCAGAAAGCAAAATGTCCATGGGGGTAATCTTCATGAGCATTTTTCAATAAAAGGGGGACCAGTTCTCCATTCCGCAGAATAACAAGTTGTTTGGAGGCACGAGCTACAGAATGAAAATGCCCCATCACAACAGATTGTAAATTTTTTTTTCCCCTGATGCTTTGAAAAGTGCCTCGATCATTTCTACGGCTACAGTGTTGAAGTTAAGTATTTGCTATTTTATTTAAACATTTTTGGAAAATGAACATTCGGGGGCTTCGCAGCATTATTAAGAAAAGCTGCCCATACTTTACCATGTTGTTACATGTGTTTATCTGCTGATTATAAAATGTGTTAAACAGTATTTTAAAAACAAAAAAAAAATGCAGAGCTGCGCTTTGATTAATTCAGTGAACAAAACATATGCTGTTGGTTCTGTTCTATGAAATGCATATATGATCAATATAATCTTTTAAAAGAGCAACTTTGGCTTTTAGGCTTGTACTGCAGACCATGATTTTCACCCCAGCTAACTCTGGGCTCATACTGTTCACTTAGGCTAACCAAACTGCTTTCTGGCTATGACAGGAATGTCTTTTTAATACATCTTTGTCCTCTTTCTAACATTTCTTTAGGTTGGAAGCTGTGTGTTGTGGTTGTTACCCACTTTGTCCCAAAGATTTGGTTTATCCGGAAATATTTCCAGGTAGCTGCTTTAATGTTCTCTCGTCTTTGTTGGGATTTAATACATGATTCGTGCTAAATGCGAAAGTTTGAAAATAAACTTAGGCAGGAGCAATTGTTTATTTGGCAAGTCAACATGTTAGTGTTAAGGAAAATTTTATGTTTTAATACATTAGAGTAGGCTTATATTTGCCATCTGTTCTCTTAAGATAACAAAAAAGCAAGTTTTCAAATAGCATTCTTCATTGTTAGCATACACATCCCATACTGATGGGTTTTTATAAGCAGGTCAGCGTTGCTGCAATTGCTTACAGATTTTTTAATGATATACACAGAGAAAGATCGAGGACTGAGAGTCACACCAAATTATTTAAACAATTGACTAGTTAATAACATGCAACTGTTGTACAGGGTACATACGGCAATAGTACCAGTTCTTTTGGAAAAAAAAAATCTCATCACTAAATATATCACATATGCATTGTGTTACATTAGAATAATGTATTTTAATCACCCAAAGGAGATGTCTAAACAGCACAACTACACAGTCTTATTTAGCATTAAACATCCTTGTGAGCTGAGGTAACCTTATAAAATCATGCTTAAATAATGTAAAACACGAGGCGGCACAGAGCAATATGCATTTTTAATTAGTAAAGTGACTAATATCGAGTGTGTGCTTTGAGGTTTTTGTTTCATTAAAAATGTATCTGTTTTTCCTGCAGCTGAATATCTGTATTCTACACCTGAACAGCTTTCAAAAAGGCTCCAGAATTTCTGCAAGAGACCTGATATTGTAAGGAAACATCTCTATAAGGTAGTTATTGAGAAGCGATTTAAGCAGTATAAATGCCATATTGAAGTACAAAGAAAAGAAATCTTTAAAAAAAACATTTAATTAACATACTAATGTTTAAAGGAAACATGCTAGGGAGGGATATTAGTTGTTACACTAACAAGGATTAATTAAACTGGATGCCAGTTGTATTAACCTAGGTCTTATGAAATACGTGCACTTAATGCATGGTACATGCTTTTTTTTTTTTAATTTATTGTTTTCTAAGATGACTGTCCTTTACATTTAGCCCCAAGAGGCTTATAAAAATGAACCTGGATTAATGTAACTCATTAGTTTAAAAGGAAGTAAAGGAGAGATTCTACAATTATACTAATGAAGATAAGCCTTTCTTCCCATCATAATGAAATCTTCAGTCCTCAAAAATTCAGGTGAACAACATTAGTGAAGTTTGGTGTTCATTTTTAAACTGTTTTAAAGATGACTTTCAAGAATCAAATGTTTCCCTTGCCCAGTTTAATAAAATGACATTAAAAACCCTCAGTTTGTTTTGAATTAGACTGTCTGTCTCCTCTCAGAATGGCAAAGGCAAAGGGAACATAATTTAAATAGCATCATCGTTCAATCCTTTTATTCATTATCTTTCTTCCCTTGTTTGAATCAAGAATTTCACATTGTTGAAACAACAACACAAAGAGGCCCCACTAAATTTCTGAGTAATTGAACTGGGATAAATATGCATTATGATTTTGAAGGTGGCTCTAGGCCATGAGTGATGTACCTTTTTATATTCTTTGAATGTAGCATCTTCATTTTCCATAAATTCAGTATAGTTTACAATCTAGCAGTTTTATAAGCCAGCGTATTTTAATTTTCCTATGTTAATGTATAACCTCCCTACAGGAAATACAGTTTGCCTCCTTGTGTCTCTCCTTCCCCTTTCATGGCCTAAAATACATATTTACATAGTGATACATCAAAACATGACTTTGTTTCTGCAGGAAACAGTTAAACTTCAAGAAAAAGGGAGAGAACCAAAAATGCAATTTAACACCCAATTTCAAGCTCATTATCTTTCATTGTCTATTAACTTGGCAATGGTTCAGAAGGTAGCTCATAATAGTTTAAAATGCTGACTGAACAGTTCCAGGCGTCAGTGTTACTCTTGAGTCGATACGATTGTATCGTGTACATAGGAGCCTCCCACAGAAAACAGTTGTTCAAGGTCTATGTCCAGAGTTCCTAATTTTTAAAGTTTAGTAGTGGTCTTGTTTGTATAAAATATTAATCAAGCTGTTTCCGACGTGACAGACTACCAAAATGTACAGATTATAACAATTGAAGAAGTAGAATAATAAGTGTTAATACAAATGGATTCATTTGTTATATATGACACCAAACTATTGTCAGTGAGTTCACCATCAAATTATTGATTTCTTCCCCTTTCTGGTGAATTTTTTCCAGTTTTATTGAGATATCATTGATATACAGCAGTTTCATATATTGTGAAATGGTTATCGTAAGTTTAGTTGTCATCTATCATCTCATATAAATACAAAAGAGAGAAATTTTTTTCATTGCGATGAGAATGGTATTGATCATTGTATTTCCACTGTCAAAATGTATCAGTTTTTAACTTTGCTTCAAGTTATGCCCTGTTATTTTGCATCTGCCAATTTTTAACCATTTCAGAAGTTACTGCAGCAAGTTGCCTTTAGTTACAAAAAAAAAGCAGATCTCCAGATGAAATATTTTAATACAGCTACTGCCATAACGTAGCTATTAATTATTTGTTTTACGAACAACTTCTGGAAAAACTCTGAAACAATGTCAGCTTAGTGGTATGCTGTTAATATACCACTTGGTCCTCAGACAGCTTAAAAGATAACATATACCTTACTTGTTATTTCATGTTACTACTTTTTACATGTATTTCATGCATAAGCATTTATAAGAATTTATATGTATAGTTCATTTTTATGTCTTTTTCTACCATGGATTCTTTTCTTATAAATCTATTATACATTTTCATGTATGTTCTCATTCATAGAACTTGATGATATTTATCTAAAAATTAATCTAATGGCTCAGGAATTATAAGTAATTAAGAGCTTTAATATGCAATTGTCAGGAATAACTGGTAAAAATGACAGGAAATACCACAGAATTAGTGTGGTTGTTGGAGCAGGATTTAGAGCCAAAAGAGAAAAAGAATGGCTTTTAAAACTTTATAATTAAGATATAAGTTATGATCTTTTTTTCACTTATGTTTTATAAGTATATATTTTTTTCAGGTAACATTTGCCTTCACTAAGTACCAGAGAATTATTTCCCCCAAGACAGCTTTTTACCTACTTTTCTTATGCAATGGAAGAGTCTTTTGTGTGTACTGTAAAGAGAATGTTGAGGGTGGGTTTTTTTTTAGATTTATTCCATTGGAGAGTGCTATTTTGCTTTTATAAAACATATGCTTCTGAGAGCTAAAAGGATAGAATATCACTGAATTTTTAAATTTGCTCCTTTTACATTTTTACACCTTATTCTTTTTTTTGTTAAAAGTTTACATTTTTTAAATCATCTCCACTGCTTATCATATAGAGTTCACTTTAGGATAGAATTTTTCATATGGATTCACACACTTAGAAATTTAATGACTAGAATAAGGCTACTAACACTTGGCTTTCTTCTCACATGAGACATTATACTTTCAATATGAGTGAGAGTTTGGGGGCTATAACTTGAAGCAGGATTTGAAACAGAATGCTGAAACAGTAACTGAAAAGCAGAAACAGAATTTGATACTTTTTTTTTCTCTTAAAGTGACTTTTTCTATTACAGAACACTGTGCCCATGACTTCTCACCTAAAATGGTTTCAGACTCGAAATGTTTAAATTCCTCTGAATGCAGTGTCCTCTTCTCTCTCTCTCTCTCTCTTTCTCTCTCTCTCACACACACACACACACACACATTTTTCATAAGACCTTAAGAGAAATGCAATGCATACAGAAACTGTTAATTAATTACATTACAATCTAAAATAATTTTTTAATCTTAAAAATTAAAGCTATTTCTTTAAAACGTTTACATCCTGGCTTAGTCATTGACTGCAGCGTTCTGGTATTTTCGGACGTTTCCTCTTCTAAGTAGGTTAGACACATCGGCCACACACTTGTCACATAGATAAAATAGGAGCCCTTTATGACTCTCAAACCTCATTTGAACACAAGATTGTAGAAATAATCAGAAAATAATTAGCCAAGGGTTGACTTGTTACACTAACAATAGTTCTTCATTTTATAACCCAAGCAAATCTAATGCCATGAAGTTGTAGATTTTTTTTGCCTTATTTTACTATGTGAATTTTCTTTGTAAGTATTCCTAACAAGTGTTTGAGATCAGTGCTTTATGCTTTCAGAGAACCTTTGATCTTTTTATTTTAAAATGCTCTAAGAAAAAAAAAGATGTATGGAGATGTCCTTGTTACCAGTATTGAAAATAGCCAGAGTACAAATAGGGCAGTTGTACATGTAGGTACTTCCCAGACAGAAGTCCTATCTCTTGTTACTTTTATTTACGAATTGAGCAATCTTCTGTATGGGAATAAAAAGAGATGCCATCCTTTCTTGTGCCTTATGAAAGTGACTTGTAGTTTCTTAAGATTTTCCAGAAGATAGCTGTTGGTTGTTTTGGTTTTTTTTTTTTTTTTTGAACTCTCCTCTTTTTTTTTTTTTTTGAACTCTCCTATTCATGTTCTTTAACATTCTAGAAATCTTTGTAACCTGCTGTTATTCAGAGGAGAGAAGAATTATCTGATTTCTGCCTAAAAGTGAATCCAAACAATGATTAAGCTTATAACTCAGACTCGGTGCCCAGAAAAGCCATTAGCGGTTGTCTTAATTGGATCAGGCCATAGCTACCCAAACCACAGTCAAGCCACTCTAAGTTTCCTTTAAGAGCCAGGCCACATTACAGTCCTCTTTTAATTTGAACTTATACCCTAGATGTGAATAAGGTGTTGCTCACTAATATTAACAGCTCTCCAAAGTCATTACCTTTTCCTTAAAGATGGAGACTTGAAAGCATGTGCCATTTTTAGAACTTCTGAAATCTTTCAGCAGCATTAGCATCATTTAAGGTGAATTCTGTCAGTCCCCTTCCTCCGTCCTCCCTACTCCTCCCTCTCTCCTTCTGCACTGCCTTCCTTGATTTTATGGGGCTTAGTTATCCTTTGATTTGTCTGAGTGAAATAAAAGTAAAGAACCTTTAGCACAATAGACACACTCTGGGTGATTCCGATCACTTAGCGATTTTGACTCCTTGTCCTCTGCTGCTTGCTTGCAGCCTAGCTCGAGGTGAACTTCTTAACCCTTATATGATTCGTCTGTAAACTTGGAAGGCTTTTTTTTCTTAATTCTTAATAGCATTTTCCCTCTGAGGTACTGCTCTAATGAAATAATGACTATAAACCTGTTAGTAAACTTGAAGTGCTTTGTAAATTCCACGTAGTTGTAATGGCATTTCTCTTGTGCCTTCACCACTTAAAAGTAAAATTCACATTAGCAAAAACATGTATACCTTGTGTATATAAAGTTAAAAGTTGGATGATAAACTTCTAATAGCTGTCATCCATCACATAAAGCAGGAAGTATATGGGCAGCAGACTGTACACATTTGAAAACACACACACACACACACACACACACACACACACACACAAAACAAAAACAGGGAGCTTTCTCCTGCGCTTGGAAATAGTTCTACTTTAAACCAATCAGAAACTGGGATTTCCTGGGGTGATAAAACTGGAGAACCATTTACTGGGTGGCTTTTTGAAATCCAATTGATGTCCGTGATGCAAATGTACAGCATGAATGCCCAGCATGCTTTCGTCTCCGGGTCGTTCATGCCCCTTCCTCCTTTCTCTCCCTTCCCCTCGCAGGGTGAGATGACTCCTTTCTCCTGGGCAGCCCTGCGTGGCAAGTTCAGGTCTCTGCTCGCCACGGAACCAGGGGAAGGTTTGCGACAGATGGGGCTCCCTCACAAACCCGCAGCCTAAGGCAGAGTCTGTAGAACTTTCCAGTGTGCCCATATTTACCTGATCAGAGAGAAAAGAAAATCTGCAGAGGAAGCCGAGCCTGGCTGCTTGTCATAGCTGACACAGAGCCATCTGCCACAAACCTGTGGCGGCTTCAGATCTCCAATCCCTGCCACCACCCCGACTCAAATTAAACACAGATTCCTAGAGACGTTATGATGGTTACACATGTCCTCGGCATCACATGGAGGAGACTGTTCAAAAAAAAATATGTGGCCTGTTGTATAACCGCGCTCATGTATCCCATATGTGGTGCCACATTGAATTTCCGGTTGAATCCGTTTTTATCCTTTGTACTGGATGACATGGTGCCTGAATTCTTTCTTTTCGCCGACACGATGGCAGCCAAACGGCAGCTTCAAACGCTCGCACTTGGCTGGGTTTCTACCTGGGGTGCCAGGTTATCATCGGCGGTGTCCTCCGAGGGCCAGGGCCCTGGAAGGGGGATCAGGATGCCCGGGACTAACGGGCGGCCGGCCTCTCTCTCTCGGAGTTGTTTGTGGCAAAGGGCTGCTGTAGCACTTTTCTTTAGCGAATGAAAGACTCCCTGGCACCGGGGTTTGTAAGTGAAGGTATGCATCAGGGGTCTGGCAGGTATTCCGTGACCCAGAGTTACATTTGAGCTTCATTTATCTGAAAGAAAGTTGCAAGATAAACAGCTGTAATCCAAACAAACATGGGGAGTACTCGGAGTGGGCCAGCTTGCCCATCAAATGAATGGTGAGATACCTGTTTTAATTTTTTTTTTTTTCATGGGCAAGGACAGAGAAATCAAAATACTTCGAACAAAACCAGTCATTTTGATATAAATAGTCCTTGAACATATTTGGATTCAGCTACAAATATAATATTTTCAAGATCAGTCACTTAGGATTCCAATACTCAGGTTGCCTGCATTTGTTGATGTAAAAGATGTTTTGAACGGCGAGATTGTAAAATAAATCTTTAATAAAGTGCCCGCTGCCATTTTTTAATTAGCATAGCTCCTTTTCGTGTCATTGTGTGTGCCTGTCTGTCTGTTTCTCACTGAACACTGGCCTTGTGTCAAGAGACAACGAATACAATGGTTTCTTTTCCGGATGAACAAGGATCTGTTTTGCAAATGTTTGTGAGATATTATGACATTTCCAAGATTTTCTTTGCATTCTGGAAAACAGGAGGTAAACATTTGTAGTCATTAAGGTAAAGTCTGTTGATAAACTGTCTTCTGTTTGCTGACAGGTAAATTGTAACTTTCCTGGCTTTTGAAACGAGTTACTTCCTTACAGTGTGGCTGAGGAGCAGCCAGGAAGAGGAGGGGGGACAAGGCCATGAGTGGTCCAGAGGCATCCCATCTAGAGCAAGCAATGGTGTAGGGTCCAGAAGGGCCCCTGATAGGTAGCAAACTGTAAGAGGCAATAGATCAAGGTCAGGGGAGCAGATAGAGGCCTGGGTGCAGGGGTGCTTGTGGGTCACCGAAAGGAGGAGTTCAGGATCCACAAGGCCGGGAATTTAAATGCAGAAAGAGTAGGAAGCAGAAACAACCAGGCCCATGTTTGCACAGAGAATCCTGTCCTAACTAGTGTGGTATCCGAAATGCATGCTGGGACATCACACCTCGTCTGTGGAGAAGTCCCCGAACAAACTACCTCCTCGCCCACAAACCAGAGGGCTCGGGGATTATTTCAGAAGTCCCTTCTATCCAATGCTGTGGAAGTTGTCATCTGGCAGGTGGGCTCCCTGGGAGTGCAAAAGTAAAGATATCAACACGCATCACAGGTTCTTAGACACTTCTCCGGGGCAGTGTTTGTCACTAAGGAGATGAGTTGCACCAATAAGCTTGCTCTGTCACAGAGATCCATGTCAGAGACCACGCCTTCTCAAATCCTATTACAATCTCACAGCCAAGAAATAGGGTTCAGTTTACTGTGTTTTTCTGTCCTGAAAAGAGTGGGCTCACATTTTTTTTTATTGGAGAAAGAGAGAGAGAGAGAGAGAGAGAGAGAGAGAAACATCGATTTATTGTACCACTTATTTATGAATTCATTGTTTGCTTCTGTATGTACCCTGACCAGGGATTGAACCCACAACCATGGAGTATTGGGATGATGCTATAACTGAGCTACCTGGCCAGGGCTAGAGCTCACAATAACTATTCACATATGTTTTCTCGCTAATGGATGGGGGTAAGAGAGCGGCATTAACTACCTTTTAAACATTTAAATGCTAGAGGCCCGGTGCATGAAATTTGTGCACATGTAGGGTCTCCAGGCTGGCCAGCGATCGGGGCCAATTGGGGCCTTCCAGCTGCCGACTGGGGCCTTCCTTCATTCTGTGCTGCCCCCTGGTGGTCAGCACACGTCATAGCAGGTGGTCGAACTCCCAGGGGACAATTTGCATATTAGCCTTTTATTATATAGGATTTTTCTTTCTTTTTTTTTTTTTTAGAATTTCTTTTTTTTTTCTTTTTTTTTTTATTGCTTAAAGCATTACAAAGGGTATTACATATGTGTCCTTTTTTTCCCCCCACCCTTGACAATACCCCGACTTCCCCTACCCCCCAGTGAATATAGGATTTTTCTGATTTTGCCAAATATAGTATTGAAAGTTACCTGTGTATGGAGTTTTTTCTACACCCACAAACTCAAATCAAGTTTTGTCTTTTGCTGTGGAGAGCATTCCTTCCTGAAAATAAATTTACATTAAAGTTGCCACTTTGTAAAACTATATAGTTAGATTTGGTATTCGTGCAAATAAGCAATAAAAGTTTGTAAATGTGTAATTCTTAACACTTGAAAAGACAATTCTGTGTGTGTGTGTATGTGTGTGTGTGTGTGCCTCATGTGCTTCCCAACACCCATGCTGTGGTGGAACAAAGTATTATTAAGTAAGTTAATCCATAGTTTGTTAAGTTCAGAGAATAATTGAGAATACAAGTTGCCTCTGTAATTTTTGTTTCCCTTACTCTCACCAGAGACCTGATATTTAAAATTAAAATCGGTTCAACAATTTCATTTAAAAGAATAAATTTAATAAAATTGAATGTTTAAAACAAGACCAATACTTTCGACATGTAATGTTCAAAAGAAGAATTTTTTATCTTTATTTATATTCATCACAATACAGTGTCCATGATGCTGGCCCTAAATTTACTTCATCTAGGTCAGTGGTCGGAAAACTGCAGCCCCTTGAGTGTGGCTCTTCCACAAAATACCACGTGCGGGCGTGCACGTACAGCGCGATTGAAACTTCGTGGCCACACTCAAGGGGCCAAAGAGCCGCATGTGGCTCACGAGCCGCAGTTTGCCGACCACTGATCTAGGTAATGCTCTGGCTAGATGTTTCTATAATAAAATAACAGGGCACCTAGTTCTTACCCTACTCATTACACCGTGTTGATCAGGAATAGGCCAAGAGACCTTTCTCAAAATGCACCTGTGTTAATAAGCGTCCTTCAAACACAGTCAAGGTTAAGTGCCCTGCTCTCACTCTCAGTTCTTCAGTTGCGCCACATAAAAGTGGCAGCAGATTCAGTAAGTCGGCGGAAACTCCCAGCCACAGAGGGCTGCATAGATTCATTTCAACACCTTGAAATGCATCTGGAAGCAAAGATTTCATTTTGTGTTCAAGGTGTTAATTATATTTGATATTTTTAAAAGTAAAATCTGTTTTTGAGAAAGCATCTGCTACCCAGAAATATTGAGACACGAAAAAAAAATTTCATTTAAGTTTCATGCTTTCTGTGGGTGATAGAATCAGTTTTCAAATGATAGTCTGTGCTGTCTTTTAGTGTCGACCTAGTCTATGAGTTTTATGCTTCTATTGACTTACTGACAAGTATAGCCCTAAGTGCCTTTCGGTTTCAGTGCAAAATTGAGTGGTATTTAATATGAGATTTTATATTTAACAATAAAGTGAGTATATTATAAACCACTGACATGAACATGTTTCATTATAATATTTGAATTGACATACAGGACAACTAATGTTTGTATAATATCCCCCTTCCCCCCTCCCCACCCCCGGCTTCAAAGCTATTCATTAAAATGTAACTGGAAAAATTTTAAAACATGCAAACAGTTCTTTGTGTTGCTTAAAGATATGCACATATGTGATTAACATGTAACAAAAAAAAAAAACACACATGGGAATTGACACCAAAAATACAATGATGGTTAAGTCAGAAAAGCAATGGTAGAAATACTAACTGGTAGCGGTACATTCCCTGTACAGTCAGTGGTCTATTTCTTAGGCTGGGTCATAGTACACAGGGGCTTATTCCTATTCTTTGTCACTTTTTACATGTCTTAAATCAGGGGTCCTCAAACTTTTTAAACAGGGGGCCAGTTCACTGTCCCTCAGACAGTTGGAGGGCCGGACTATAGTTTTTTTTTTAAAAAAAACAACTATGAACAAATTCCTATGCACACTGCACATATCTTATTTTGAAGTAAAAAAAAAAAAAAAAAAAAAAAGGGAACAAATACAATATTTGTATTTGCATGTGGCCCGCGGGCCATAGTTTGAGGACCCCTGTCTTAAATGTTGTTATTGGTTATACCTTTTGGTTGGAGCTATAAATACCTTGGGATGCCTATAACAGAAAACTGTTTTCCCTCGACTCTCCAAGGAAGTGCCCCCACTGTCGGTTTTTCGGGACAAGCCTCCCCCGCTTGCCCTGAAAGAAACCATACTATGAAGAAAGTTGGACCATCCATGGGTTTCTTTTTCCCCTGGAGCCTCTGATCATTTTTTTGTAACTGGTGCCTGTACTGTTTCTTATGCAAGATGGAAAATTCTAGGAAAATGTTAAATGAGCCTGTCTTCTTATCTTGACGGATTCAGAGCTGGTAGAGCACAGAACTGTCTGATTTCCTGACCACTCTGCCCACTTCCCATATTGTTACCTGTCCCCTTTCCAATTTAAGACGCGGGAACCAAGTGTGGGCTCTGTGTGTTCACTGAAGCCATCCCGTGAAAAGGAGTCCTCCCTAGTGTCTTAAGCATGCCTTCCCTGCCTGTGAGGCACATAGGATTTCAGGGACCAAGATCCCCACTCACCCTATGGCCCATTTTCCTCCCATTATCTACCGTTACCTGATTGTTGCCTTATTCTCTCCCAGCGCTCTATGGTAATGATGTTCAAACCTAGGGCGGGTTCATAACTGTCCTTGTAAACTGATTTAAAGAATTGGTGTTTCTTGGGAGACCATCTAAAACGCTCCTATAAGTTAGTTACTGCGTTCATATAGCAGACCTACCAGTAATGTGGGGTGCTAGAAGATGCCACTGCTACTAGAAATACTTCTGTAACACCTTTCTTAGAATTTGAAGTCCTTTAGGTTTGAAAATGTAATGTTTCCATTCCTATTTCACCAATGAGAAAACTAAGGCATCTGATAATGGCATGGTTAGGAGCCACACTGTGTTACAAAGATTTTTGGATAAACCTTTCCCTTCATGGGACAGTGTCATTGTCACCTATGTGTCTTTCAGGGAGCACCAAGCCCAGTGGTCCTGGCTCAGTTGGACCCCCATTTCCTTCTAGTTCTCCCCCAACCAGGCAAGGGAGTGGACAGAGCAGCAGGGGGCTGTTCCGTTGCCCACATTGGTGTAAAAGGGGCATGAGGGACCATGTAGAGTAGCCATTAGCTGAAGTGTTTATTGCTATTATAAACATGTAGGGTAGGGGGCAGCCAGTCACTCCCTGTGATCTTACAGTCTGCTGGATTTAGACACTGAGGTGACTTACCTGGCTTTCCCGGTGAGCATTTATGTCTTGCAACCTCCCCAGTGTGGATGGCCCTGAGGAGAAGCTGAGGTGCTGTGGGGCCTGGGCAGGTAGAGGCAGGTCTAGAACTCAGCCTCTCTGAGGAGGCTGTGGTCAATACAGCTGGTCAACACCATCCCTTAGCCCTGGCTGGGTGGCTTGGTTGGTTGGAACATCGCCCCATACACCAAAAGGTGGCGGGTTCCATTGCCTGTCATGGCACATACCTAGGTTTCAGGTTCAGTCCCCAGTTGGGTGAGGCGCCTCCAGGAGGCAACCAGTCAATGTTTATATATGTCTCCTTACTCCTGGCCGCATTTGTATTCTAAGTAACCATAAGGAAAAGAATGCAAAAGCATTGATTCCTGGTACTAAAATGTTAGGCTCTGTGGCACCTGTGATAGTTCTGAACAGCTGAGTTTCCCTGTTGCCTTTCCCATCATACAGAGATGAAGCCATTTATCCACACAGGCACAGGCTGGCTCCTGGTCCAAAAGGCAGCCCCCGACCAGGCCTGGTGCAAAGGGCCTGGGGCAGAGGGAGCAGGTGGCATCGGAGGCAGAAGCACCTTTAATTTCGCAGCACAGGACCCGCTTCCTCTCATCGCCAACCGATAACCCAGAAATTACATCCTGAAACTTATTTCCCCGGAAAGAAAAGGAAGGGAGGCATAGCTTAAAAAGAAGATCCTCCTAATATGGTATTAGACTGTAATTCATAGGGAAATTTAGGCCTGGGATATGAATTTCTGAAAATAGAGGGGTTTTTTTGAAGGAAACACTGACACATCCTTAATTATAGAGTAATAAACACCAACGGTATATTATCTTCCGATATTTCCTTACGCAGATATCAAAGCATGCAGCTGGTTTTGAAAACTGATAATCAAGTACAATATAAGTATATTACATCTTGCACTTACAACAAACCCTTCCACTAAGCAGTCTCGGGGAGCACTAACAGTGAGAGACGGAGCTGCTCATACTAGAAACCTAACTGAACAAACTAGCCTTGAATTGTAACTTAAGAGTCATAGTCGAACCAAAGTGCCCGTCCTTGCCAGGAAAGGCATTCCAAAGGCAGAGAGGGAGCCCAGTGAAAGCCTGGGCTTCAGGATTACGGAGGCCCAGCTCAAAGGCCAGAGTCACTCAGTGGTCCATCAGAAAAACACAGAGCAGCAAGGACACCGCTGAAGGATGCGTCACAATCGTACAAAGCATTCACAGTGGACTGGGGAGTAGGGTGGGATTTGCACAGAAAGCATTCAGATCTTAGGAAGCTCTTTATTGCTTTCATTCCAGACAGCAAGGAGAGAGACAAACATGGTAAAAAAAAAAAAGTATGTGGACAAATGTGGGGGGCCGGAAAGGAAATGAAGGTTAAACCAGGCCAATATGATTCAGAAAGAAAGAAGGGAGGCGAGTATAAGGAGCCAGCTGCAATCACTAAGTGTTACATTAAGAAGAGCTGAAAATGAGAGGGGGAGGTCCGGGTATTTTACTAAGTGGATTAATGCCTTCCTAGGGTGTCTGAAGTTGCAGATTCTAATTTATTTGGTGTAGGATTTTATTGTGAAATCATTAGTGGAGTGGGGGGATAACTAGGGATAATTATAAGCACTTGGAAAGTAACATATAATACTTTTTATAAATGTAACTGATAAACAAGGTTTGGGAGCTATGGACAAAGGTAGAGTCAAAAAAACAACAGCTAGCCATAATAATAGAACTTAAAGGAAAACTAGAGGTAGAGAGAGAGAGAGAGAGAGAGAGAGAGAGAGAGAGGGGGGGGGAAAGCATAGATGTGTGAAATGTGTGAAGCCAAGGATTTTGAGGGACTTGGGGTGAGTTTTATTGCCGCTCTCCTTTCTCCACCCATTTAAAAAAATAAATCATAACTCTGGCATTTAGAAGCCTCGTCATAAACAGCCTTTATTAATATAAACTTAATCCTGTGCTGTTCTTTGGTGGGTGGTAAAGCATGAACTAACAACAACTGGCCTGAAACAACCACAAGGGTGACGCTCTCCAACACTGGAAAGCTATAAGGAACGAAAGGCTCCTCATTTGCCCTTTCGCCTTATTTATTTTACCGAGGATCGAGTTAGAAAGTGGGGAGGGTGTGGCTACATCATGGAAGGACTAGATGCATCAAGGAGGATTTTGAAGGTTTTCCTACACATGCTTGGAGCCTAGTATGACTTATATCAATTTATTACCACTCTGGGGAAGGTGGGAAGGAAGGAAGGATCTCTGTCTTCAGCATCGGAAGAGAGGAGAGCAGTTGTGTTCACATTGCCTGAGAACATCTGGCTGGCAACCAGGCCACAGACGTATGGGTTCGGGCATTTGCCAGATTCATAACCTTAGGAATTGTTTCAACTGAAAATATGGATCAGGAGGTTTTTAAGAATTATTGATACGCAGCTATTAATCTTGGAAGCAAATAGCATTATTTGGGGTGTGGGCAAATCACTTAACTTGAACCACATGAAAATGCACTTTGAAATTGTTATTATTATTTTTTAATGCTGTGGGGAGAGTGGCATTGGTGAAAAAACACAAATGAAAAATGGAAAAGTATCCACAGAAAATGAACATTGGGAAAATGAAGCAAAGGGGCCCTGCTGCCTTGAAAGGGGTGCATCAATGGTATCAGCGAATGACCCCCAAACCCTCTGTTTCTCAGTGGAGAATTTAGGACATTGTGGAGCTGAGCCCGTCTTAAATCCCAGGGACAGGGAGGAGGTTGTCCTGTGATCATAATTAAGAGGAAAGGCATAAGGCACACCTCTCTCTCCTTTTTCCTCTTCAGCTGAAGACCTGGGGGGGCAGAGAGGGGGGTGTTCTCCAGTGCTTGCAGCTTTGCCCCTGGATTGCTAATGCTGTGAGACCAGGCCAGGAAAAAAAATGGAATCTATAAAATTGCAAAACTAAACGTGTGTGTGTGTGTGCGCGCGCCATAGGCTTTTACTGAAGATAATGAATTGCAACACTTTAAGCACCAAATTTTAAAACTTAAAAATGTATGAGTAATGAAGTTTTCCAGAAGCAAAATGTGCTCGAGCGGGGTATTTATAGTTCTTTTTGTGTAGAGGTTCCCAGACCTTTGGGTGCATCAGCAAACTGTCCTCCCACGCGAGGGAGCGTGCAGCTGCGATCTGGCCCCAGGCACCACCTACCCAGGCTCTACCTAATGCATTCTGCATTTGCACAGATAATAAAAGAGGGAAGAAAAGCTCAAACGACGAGAAGGGGCCTCCCCGCCCCTCCGCGTTCTGTGTTTCCTTTTGTCGCGGCGTCAGCTGACACATGGAAAATTTGGTGTACGGTTCTGCTTGCCTTTAATCTGTAATTAAGGATTCCTTGTCTGGGGCTTGCTACCTCTTTTCTCCTTCCCTTCCTGCCTCTCGGGGCTTCCGCCCTCAGTTGGGTCTGGCCCCGGGCTGTGTGGGGGTTCGGGTCGCCCGGCTGGGCCGCAGGCAGTGGGGAGGCGGGGGGCGCCCCCTACGCCCCGCGCTCCGCCCGGGCTGGTCCCGTCCGAGCTTAGCGTCGGGGCAGCTGCGCCCGCGCCGCCGAAAGCGGGAAGGGTTTCCCCGCGGGACCCGGGCGCCTCCGCGGGCGCCCGCCGCCTCCCTGGCCGCGCGTCCTCTCCCCCGCGCCGCGGCGCCCTCGCGCCCGTGAAGCCCGAGCTCCTGTCCCGGCGGCGCCCGCCCTCGGGGCCCCTCTCCGCTCAGTCCAAAGAGGTGGGGAAAGTGCTGCAGCTCCTCTGGGCGCGAGGGAAATGGGGAGGAAGGGGACGAGGAGGTCACACAGTCATAACCGAGCCCAGAGCCCGGAGCCGGAGGGGCCCCAGGACCAGGGCGGGCCCCAGCGGCTGCTGCGCCCCGCGCCCCGACTCGCTGCACCCTCTCGTAGCCCGCGGCTCGCGCACCGAGGCGCGCTCGGCCCGACATGCGCACTGCCACGCACACGCACTGGCACACACACTGGCACGCACTCGTCACGCGCGCACGACACTTACAAGCTGACACGCACACGCGGCGGGTGGCCACACGGCTGCCCTGGCCCTTTGTGCAGAGCTGTTGTCCGGACCCTCCCGCCCCCCCAGGCAGGGCAGCCCTGGCGGGAAAACTCCTTTTCTCTGTTCCTCTAAGTACTTTATTGCATTGGGTTCCTTGAATCGGCTAGTCTCAGTCCTCACTGAGAGAATACAAAGATGCACTAGGCAAAGACAGAAATACTGATGTCTAACCTCATTCCCTTCGGGGGAAAACATTACCTTAAGCAAAACCCAAGGAGGAAGTAGGGATGGACACAGACTTTTCAGGGGGCAGATTCTGTCTATTAGCTTAAAAACACTCCTGTCTCTCTCATATGTTCAGACGTGTGATTTCGATCCCACCCCATTCCTCAGGTAGCTTTCCTGTTCACTATGTATCTGTTTCACATGACAAACTTTGTTTCCTTCCCTAACCACCAACTGGTTACTGAGAAGGAAAGAAGAGGGGGTTAATCGATATTTGAGTGGAGAATATTTAGAAGCATAGCATTGATATGCACTCATTTGGTCTAGTTAATTTAACAAAAACCTTGGGAAAACATTTAATATTATTTTCAGGCTTCTAAAATTTTTAAAGAGTCTCCCTATACTAGTGTCATTATTTATTAGGTCTAAAATTTGAGTGTACACATTTAGAATTGTCTATGCAGGAGAAAAAAATGCCCCTTGTCTTTAGTTTCAACAATGCATTTCTGTCCATTTAGGTTGTAGCATAATTTTCTTTTTCTTTCCCACCATTAGAGATTGTATACTAAAGTGATGCACACCAATAGCCAAATAGAAGAGACCTTTTCCTAACCATCCCTGGCATCTATCACTCAAGATTCCACGCCCCTCCCCGCCCCCAACACACACACACACATACACTTCCACCCTGTATTCTTCAAATTGTGAATTTGAACCTATGGGTTATTGGGGTGGTTGTTTAAAATGTGAGAAGAGCAGTCGAGGGGTAAACTGAGGCAGGGGAGGGTAGCCTACATAAGCCTACCCTTGGAAGGCGGAACAAGAACACATTCGAAGCACATTGAGAAGAGACTGTCTGTAAACAATGATAATCGAGGCTTTCAAAAATCATAAAATGGATTGAAATATCTGATTCATTATTTATTCATCACAGCCCAACTTTGCAAATCTGAGAACAGTGTTTGAAAACCAAGTGGCTTCTATTTTGTACATCGACTCAGCAGATGGGACTCCCTTCCAAAATATGGCTAAAGGGTTAAAGCTATAATTTTAGAAAAGAATCTCAGGAAATGACATTAAGATCTGATACATTCCCTTTTCTTTCTGGCAATAATATTCCCCC
This sequence comes from Myotis yumanensis, assembly GCF_028538775.1. NCBI lineage: Eukaryota > Metazoa > Chordata > Mammalia > Chiroptera > Vespertilionidae > Myotis > Myotis yumanensis. The sequence continues at coordinate 67,999,972 of NW_027223759.1, forward strand.
AAAGGAAAACACACACACACACACACACTTATTGATATCATGATAATGTTTCTCATTCAGAGTACGAGTGTCAGAATGATTCCTGTTTGTGGAAGTGTTTTTAAAGCTGCGAGGACACTTTCACTACTATGAAAGCTGACAAGCCAATGAAAGGGAATTTCTTTTAACTCCATAATAGCAGGTTACATAGAACATGAACACTGATGGTCAAATAGCCAATTATGGTATAAATAACCTTTGTTTACAGAGAGGTGTTAAATGAGCCTTTGGAGTACAAAGGATTAGGCCCATCTAAGCTACCATTTGTTCTTCAACCCATTATGTCTTCCCTTAAAAAGGCCAGTGCCACTGTAGGTAATAGGCACACAGAACATACTCCTCTCTGTTGATTTTAGTTTGCTTTATTTCAATGAGCACTGTTGTTTACTTTTTAAAATTTAAATAAATGTCAGCATTGTATAATTTCTATGTTAACAAAGCAGTGAGCAAAATCCCTTGTATGTTTATAAAATATTATTGTTTAATTCACATAGTTTAGAAATTCCAAATGTTGAGAATAGGAAGGAGGCCAAATACCATCTGTTTATAACTATGATGCATCGTAATATGTGTACTTTTAAAAGGAGTTTGGTCAATCATGCCACTATTTTATCTGCTCGGAATATGTTGAAGATTTAAAATGTAATTTACAGGATTACTTTTAGTGCATTGCATCCAACTGTGAGTTGTAAAGAAATCGGTCTCTTCTGCTTTTCTCAAATCAATCATGAAACAGCCCCAATTAATGGGGGCCGTTAAACGTGTCGCTTTTTGCTTAGCTCCAGGATTCTTCTAACTTTGGCTCAGTCCACCTTCTCAATGCTGATAAAAAAAAACAAAAAACAACCTCCAAGGACAAGTGAAACAAAACACTCCTAGCTGTGTCTTTCTGCCAGGAGATAGTCACTTCGAAAGGGAGGCAGGGTATGGTAGCTAATAATTAGCTCACATCAGCCCTGAGAAATTACCTGTGAAACATCCTTTGGTGCTGGGTTGAAAAACAACATTTGACACTCCCTGTTTTAAAATAGTACTTTCTTGTCCCTGAGACTTCTGATGTCATTTACCTTTTATTTCAAAGGCACTTAATTGCATAGTATGTAACAAAAGGAGAACACTTACTTGCAATAGATGAACAGGGTTTCTTGTTGTTGTTTTGTTACAAATCAAGTTATTTATCGAAGAATTCCGTTCTTTACAAACTAGAAACACTCAGCAACTGGGCCTTCAATGCAGGGCCGCAGTCCTGTTGAAGTCCCGAGGTGGTGGTGGGATCTCACATCACGGGGTCCCTTTTTCAAGAAGGGGGAACTGAAGACTCAGATGACTTGGGAAACTTTGGAAAATGGGATTAAAACATTGATTAGCAAATTATGGTCATTTGATTTTTTTTAGCGAGGTAGAATCGGTAAGAACTACACTTTGAAATGCTTTTACCGTCAAACACATGCAGAAACATGAAAACACACTCCCAGAGAGCTGGGCGTGTTCTGGATGTTTGACTTCTCAGCTGAGGGTAAACAGGTACAAAGTGGTCTCACTGTCCTCAGCAATAGCAATTTTCTCAAACATTTTAGGTTTAGCAGCTTCTAAAATGTTATCAATTAAGATTTCTTACTTACACATAATTAAGAACATTAAGAGTACCCAAACTCTCCTGTATATACATGTGTGTGGTTTGGGTTTTTTTTTTTTTTTCAATTTAATTGTTACATTTTAAAAGTCTGTTTTGTCTTCTTTCTGGTTAGATCACCCCCCCCCCCAAAAAATGAATCTTTATATCATAGAGATATGCCCAGGCTTGTTTTCCTTTGAATTAAAATAAGAAAATATAAGAAAATACCAGACTCCTTTCTTCTAAGTAATTGCACAAGTGTATGAAATAGAAGAGAGAATATGAGGGAGGGAGGGAGGGAGGGAGGAGAGAGAGAGAGAGAGAGAGAGAGAGAGAGAGAGAGAGAGAGAGAGAGAAATGGGAGGGATAAAGAGAAAAGAATGTGGAGAAAGTGGAGGTGAGAGAAGCAGATAGAACTGGGATAAAAGAGGCTTGTCAAGAAAAGCTTTCAAAATTGCTTTGAGCAAAATAAAACACAATCATTAAAAGCATCATCATTTCCAAATAAAATCCAGGTTGTTGCATTCACATATTCAACAGGTCAGAGAAGCTCTTAAGTGAAACTTGAGTGATAACTGTGGACCAGTTTTTCCACCCAAGCCCAAGCTTCTTAAGCAGAGCTTGTACTAGCTACCCACGTCCACCCTGTGAGAGAGCAGCAGACACATTCTTTGCTTTTGACGCATGTACAATCTAGACGTAAGTCATAATGCATACAATAAACATGACTATATATAATGCATTGTTTATATGTTACCTACTGGAGGTGCAAAAACAAAGGTGACTTTAAATGGAGGAAATTCAGACAGTACCTGGCTAGCGGTTAATTTCTAAACAAAATAAGCAACTCTTTGCCGTAAATATATAATAGAGATTGAAGGGCATGTAGGTACACATTTCACGTTGCTTTTGGAGCTGACTTAGAACCATAGCAATGGCCCAAGTGTGCACATGTCATTGTATAGCCATGTTATTTTGACAACCACATTCACTTTATAAAATAATTCACTCTAATAAGTTACTCTAATAGTGCTCTGAGGTAGGACCATAGAACTTAACCAATGCTGTGTGGGCATTCATAGGTATCATGTTTAAATAGGGGAAAAGATTAAAGGAAGAAATTAAGAGTAAGAAAACCGTGTGGGAGACTACTTGCTTCTTCCAATGCATGTAAAACATGCCAGAAGCTTTTCTTCATTTTGCTTTTGATGAAGAATTATTGACCCAAGCAAGAGTCAGATGAGGACTACCACTAATCAACAATAAAAGCAACAACAACAACAAAAATTTTGCTTTTTTAGGAGAGAAATATGAAAAGTAGTAAATTCACCCATTTTAAAAATTAAGACAAAAAGACATAAAATTTAATACACACCATAAATAATAAATATTCTTCAGTTTCATGTGATGGCTAATTAAGGAAAAAGCCCATGTGGAAAATTTGGAGGAGAGATGAATATAACAAGGTAATTAACTCTTTGCTCCTTCAGCTTTAGAGACGAGACAGCAGGGGGAGATTTCTTTCAAGTTTGGACCTGCAGTGAGTTCAGAGAGCAAATCTGCCTCTACAGAAGAAATAAGAGGAATCCTAGTAGCTCTCCACCTCAAGCCCACCTTCTCTCTGACTTTGCGTCCCAAAGTCTCAATTACTGGGCTCTTTGTTCTTTAAATTGAATTCCTGTGCTTTAATAGACAGTCAGCAGCTGGGTTCTTGCTTGGTTCTCTTGGACCTTCCATGGTGGAATCTGTGATCTGGTTTTCATTCTGTTCCATTTGAGAAAGTCTTGATAGTTGAAGATGCACTTTTTCACCCATCCTCTAATTTAGTCTATGTAATACCCTCGTGAGACTCGTAAGCCACAGCTCTAATCCCAAACTTCAGGACAGGGAACTCAGAATCAGACTGCTGGTAGGCTGCAGAGCTGAGACTAAAAGTCAGACCCCGTGGTGCCCGTTTCTCCCTCTCCTTCAGGCTAGATTTCATCTTTTGTTCTTCATGTAACAATAAATTACAATCACAGTTTTTGCATTGGGAGGAAAGAATAAGGAAAAGGAGAAAGAACAGAGGCTGAAGGAAGATGGGGGAGAAGGAAACAGGGGGGAACCCTAAACAATCCCCATAGAGTTTTCCGTAAAGTGGTGAAGGATAAAGCATTAAATTGCTCCCCTTTTGCTTACAGAGACCAGTAAGGAGGGAAACACTCCTAAAATTTCTACCATATAATGGAAAAATGAATTCCAAAGCTATCACGGTGTTTTGTGTTTTAAAGGATAGAAATGTGAAGTAGATGACCCATCAACAGAGCTCCTTAATGAGTTCTTGTCTATGAGCGAGTGAGCCACAAGCTTAATTTTAAGTATAAGACAGAGAGAACTATTCTGTTTATAAAATTAATGGGAATTTGCGGAAATTGGAAAAAAACCACACAACAAAAACCTGGCAGAGAGGAAAAGAAAATGGTCATAGGATGGAGGAAAATAAACTAGGACTTAAAGATCACATATCTACCAACAAATTCCCTGTGGTAGGCTAGAGTTGATTATTAAATTTTTTTTTATTATTTAGGTGTATTAGACTCAGTTCTATGCTTATGTTGCAATGCAAACTCCTCTAAAACCTCCACTGAAAGTCTGAGACCCCAAACTGGCTTGATTTACTTCCACACTTGGGGAATAAAAGCACAGAGAAGGCAAACGAAGGTGACATTGCAGAAGGCATCATTTAAAATAAGACAAAATCCTGTGCAAACAGAAAATAAGGATAAGAAGTGAGTGGAGAAATGGAAGCCTTCAGGGAAAGATTACTAAGAAACCCATAATATAGGAGGTCTGGGGGAAAAACAGGTAATTGTCAATAATGTAGACATTTGATAGTTTTGGCTACTCAACCTCTAGCTAACCATCTATAGAAATCTAAAGTTCTATTTGAAGAATTCATTCTTTTTTACTGAATATGATCAGCCTTGGGAATTGAATCTTGCCTTGAGAGAGAAACAAAGAGACAATATTGTAGGCCCACGGCATGGCTTGGTGATTGAGCATCGACCTATGAACCAGAAGGTCACTGTTTTATTCCCAGTCAGGGCACATGCCTGGGTTGCAGGCTCAATTCTCAGTGGGGTGCCTGCAGAAGGCAACAGATCAATGATACTCTCTAATCCAGCGGTTCTCAACCTGTGGGTCGCGACCCCTTTGGCGGTCGAATGACCCTTTCACAGGGGTCGTCTAAGACCATCCTGCATATCAGATATTTACATTACGATTCATAACAGTAGCAATATTACAGTTATGAAGTAGCAACGAAATTAATTTTATGGTTGGGTCACAACATGAGGAACTGTATTTAAAGGGCCAAAAGGTTGAGAACCACTGCATTAATCATTGATGTTTCCATCTCTCTGGCCCTCTCCCTCATCTCTGAAATATATATATATATATTTGCATTGGGAGGAAAGATATATATATATATATATATATATATATATATATATATATGAAAAAAAGACAACATTGTAATCCCAGTCCATTTGACATGGAGCAGCCCAACAAAAGTATTAGGTTCTGCTTCTCAGCTTCCAGCTTCTAGGGTCCCTCCCAATCCCAAGTGTGAATGTCCAGCATCCAGTTGATATGTTCTCTATCCACCAGGATTGTGTCAGGTGCGAAAACAAAACAAAACAAACAAACAAAAAACCAGAAAGATCTACTTCAACTGAATTGCTCACTAAGGAAAAAATGATCATTTTAGAAAGTAAAAATGATGCAAGTAGAGTGGCTACGTCTTTCCATGTTTTCATCCCTACGTGTTACCCTCACAAGAGAGCTACAACATCCCACATGCAGGAGAGGGAACCTTTCTTGCTTGTGTTTAAATAGGCAGTGAGAATGAGAATGAGGATTGTCTTCTATCATTAGGTCCTAACTCTGAACCATGTAGATGGATGAGGAATAAATAAACCCATGAATAAAATTAGGACAGGACAAAGGGAGGAAATGGCTGATACCTGATACAGGTAAGCAACACAACTGCACCTTCTTTCAGTAAATTACTTTACCTCTAATTTAGTCAGATTTGGTGTCTGTGGTTTGCAAGCAATGAATTCGAATTAATATGAGTGGTTATAGCTACTACTGGTATTATTTAAATCAAATAGCTTTCTTGAAATATATTTATATCGTGATTAACCAGGCCTATTCATTTGGTGCACCACGAAGGGGACGGAACATGATGCCTGTGTATATGAGTCGAGCTTCAACCGCACATGCCATGGACATTCGCGGCTGTCCCTGCAGTGGTTTTCTTAAAGTAGGGTTATGGTCAATATCGCTAATGCATACTTGTCAGTTTTTATAAATATTTCCTTATCGATAGGTTCACAATTTAAACATCTTTAAATAAGTTTCAATCAAGAACTGTGGACAATATTTCATTACATACATATATATATATATATATATATATATATATATATATATATAAATAGATATGCTGTACATATACATATATTCTGTATTCATTCATTGATGGAGTCCTAGGTTGTTTTCATATCTGGGCTATTGTAAATAATGCTTCAATGAACATAGAGTGCATAGATCATTATAAATTATGTTTTCAAATTCTAACCTAAAGAAAAGCAAAACAAATGAACACACAAAATAAAATAGGAAGAAATTCATACATTCAGAGAACAAACTGACGGTTGCCAGATAGGAGGAGGTGGAGGGATGAGCAACAAAGATGAAGGGGACTTAAAAGTTCAAACCAGTTATAGAATAAATCATGGGGATGTAATATACAGCATAGGAAAGAGAGCCAATTACTTTGTAAGAACTATGTATGGTGTCAGATGAGTACTGCTAGACTTAACCATGGCGATCACTTCATAAAGTACATAAATGTTTAACACTGTGTTGTTCACCTGAAATTAATATAATACTGTATGTCAACTACAACTAAAAAAAGAAAGCACTGCAGACAAAATGTGCTACTCTATTCCGGAACATGTATATGACTTGCTTTTACTTTAAAGTGTTTTTTTTTAAGTTCTGTGTTTCTTTTAATGTAGGTGAAGAAATGACTTGGATTTTAGAAATGTACTTTTTGATCATTAGATGTCAAGCAAGCATTTATTGACCATGACTTTAAATTTCCCAGTAATAGTTTTCCCCAAATGCTTAATGTCTTGCTTTTACATTTATTCATGTATTCCTTTTTTGTTCATTCAGTACTTCATTTACTCATTAATTTCTTCTTTGTTTATTCAAAAAAATTGTTATTAGATACCTAATATGTATGTGGAAGGCATTGGGTTGGCAAGGAAAAAAGCAGCATTAAATATTTTATGTACAACATAAAACCCAAGGCATGTGTTGTTTTCCATTTGGTAACATTTGTAAAAGGGAAGCAATAGGACAAAAACAAGGAACACAGGGTTTCCAGTCTTTCCAGGTCTTGCTAATATGGTGTCTCATGTTCTGAGGCGAGTCCTGCTTTGACAGGCAACTTCTTTGGGTTTTTTAAGCATGAGAATAGGGAGGAAAGGGAGAGAGAACAAAAGTTCAAAAGGTTAAGTTGTGGGGAGGAGGTTATCTTGATGTGAGACTGGAATCTGAAGGCAGATGTAAAGGAGCAGAAGCAGCTGCCGTGCGTGAACTGGACGGGAGATGTTTAAGGATCCCCGTGCCTTCATCGTGTTTAAGAAAACAAATGAAGAGCTTGAGTTATTCTGAAATATGTTTGGTGGTTGCACCATTGTGTGTTTTTCCTGACAATGATGCTGAGGATGTTCTTCATGTGGGTTATTATTTTGTAGTGCCCAGGACTCCGTTTGATTGCAAATGACAGAAATCAGCTCACACTCATCAGGCATAAAATTTGGCCTCTGTGGGTTCAAAAGTCCTAGAGCATGATCTTGGGCATCATGAGATCTTCACACTCAAGCACTGTCCTCCGGGATCTGGTGACCTGGCAATCTCTCTCTCTCTCTCTCTCTCTCTCTCTCTCTCTCTCTCTCTCTCTCTCTCCTCTAGATTATTTTTTATGTCTAGAAGGTTATCTAGATGTGGTGGGAAAGATAACTCTTGTGTATTTCACATGATTCTTACAGCCACAGAAAAGAGAACCTATCATCCTAATCCCACCCTGGTATTAGGACACATGTTCACTCCACCTAGGTCACTTGCCTACACTTGTGACAGGGGACTTAGGGAAACTGAGCAAGACATAACTTCAGATGACTGCTCTGGTGTTATATTGGATGGATCCTTCAATCCATGCTAAAAGAAAGTTTCCAGCTACTAGGCAAAGGAATCATATGTGATATACTTGACACTGTATCTCTTGATGAACAACTGTCTCCTTAGTTGGGGTATAAACACTGCTATCACCACACAGGGTTGAATTAACTGATATTTAAATATGAAACTGTCTTTTCAAATAGCTTTCAAAGGATTACACTTCACGGTAGCTTTGAAAAGTTATTGGATGTGCAGAAAAACATGGAAATAGAGTCACAAGACTAAGTTACAGTAAGTGAAGCAAATATTCAACACTGGCGAAATGATGGACATGCACTTAAATGTCATCTAGAAACACTCAAGTCCTTTGCAGACCCCCTAATACATAAAAGACACCCACGAAGAGATAAATCCCTGTTTCCTTTCTTTAAGACATGCTCAGAAGAATTGCCTGCCACCTACTAGACCAGTGATGGCAAACCTTTTGAGCTCGGCGTGTCAGCATTTTGAAAAACCCTAACTTAACTCTGGTGCCATGTCACATATAGAAATTTTTTGATATTTGCAACCATAGTAAAACAAAGACTTATATTTTTGATATTTATTTTATATATTTAAATGCCATTTAACAAAGAAAAATCAACCCAAAAAATGAGTTTGCGTGTCACCTCTGACACGCGTGTCATAGGTTCGTCATCACTGTACTAGACAGTACAATTGAGATTATAAACAGATTGTGGCATTTCCAAGTTAGAAAAGTTCATACATTGCAAAGGCTAATCATTCAGATGTCAAGTATCTGTCAAAAATTACTTGTTGATTTTATAAAAAAATATTAATTTCCAAGAGAGTAAGTTATTAGGGGAGGAGGACTGTCTGAGTTAATGAGAGTGCAACTAGTGCCTTCAAATGAAACCTACCAAAGATAAGCTCACCATTCAAAATGACAAAACATACAGGGTCACAATCTAACCTTAAGAGAATTAGGAAAGAGTAAAAGTAGAAGAATTAATACTCCCAAGAACATTTAGATAATAGAAATATCAGAGAGAAACAATAAAATAGGTAGATTTAAAATGTTAAGAACAGCCCTAACCGGTTTGGCTCAGCAGATAAAGCATCGGCCTGGGGACTCAAGGGTCCCAGGTTCGATTCCGGTCAAGGGCATGTACCTTGGTTGCAGGCACATACCCAGTAGGGAGTGTGCAGGAGGTAGCTAATCAATGTTTCTCTTTCATTGATGTTTCTAACTCTCTATTCCTCTCTGTAAAAAATTAATAAAATATATTTAAAAATAAAATGTTAAAAACATTACAAAAGAAAAAAAATGTTAAAAACAAGGTACAGATAGATTTGAAAAAGAACCAATTAGAAATTCTAGAAATAGAAAACATGGCCCTTTAAGTAAAATAAAATCAGTGAAAAGCATTTTTCTCAGTCTGGTGATATCTTCCAAGTGTAACCCCTGTTTGACTCAAATTATTTTTTCTAAAAATTTCCACAGGTTATGTCACTACCATAATATTATACCTTTTCTTAAAGCTCAAAGTGTAATTTAAAAAGATTTATGTTCTTATTTTTTTATTTTATTTTATTTTTTAGAGAGAGAGAGGCAGGGAGAAGGAAAAAGAAACATCAAATGAAACATAAGTTGATTGCCTCCCATACATACCCTGGCTGTGATAGAACCCGAAACCTGGCATGTGACCTTTCTGTGCACAGGACTATGCTCAGCCAACTGAGCCACACTGGCCTGGGCAAAGTGTAATTTAATTTTAAATAGAAATTACAACAGATCTGACAAAAGGAAAGCAGCTAACGTTATATGGCAGTTAGCATACGTGGCCCACACCATGACAGGATATTTCAAGTCCTCAGCTTGGCCTTTGGTGGTGCCAGGGAGTCAAGGGTGACATTTTCCCATCACTTTTCTCTCTTGTGGGAATGTTACCATGAGGCCAGTGACTCTGACTGAGTTTGGAGTATTTTCTGGTAATTTGACGTGCTTCTCTAGAAAATTTTTATTTGGGTGAAACCACAGCTGATCTTTTTCTCAATTTCATTTTTAAAGGGGGAAAAGATTGACTCATATCTCTACAAACTTTGAAAATAAAGTAATTATATTCTAAAAAAACTTCTCAGGAGTCAAAACACGAACGATGTGAAGAAATTAAGAAACCCTTTGGTATTTTAAGGTAAATTTATACAAATCGAGATATCCCTAGCAGTGCATTTTCTGCCCACACATACCTTTAAAAGTTTTTGGAACTACATTTTGATTTGTAGTGTTATGTGTGGAATTCATAATTTACTTTTCTGCTAGCTTCCCTAACACTGTTTGTTCTGGATATTTTATTTTATTTGCTCTCCCCATCTCCCATTGTGATTGTGTATAACTATTCTTAAGTTGCTCTTTTCCAATGTCTGACAAAAGCCTGCTTCCAGCCTGGCCCTGTGGCTGTAATCCCTCCCCCATAAAAGCTCTGAAACCCTCCCTTGCTCTTTCCTTAACAAGCTCTGCCCATCCCTCCTCCAGCACAAAAAAAAAAAATAAAATAAAATAAAATAAAATAAAATCAGTGGTTTTAAGGGCAGGTTAGATACAGCTTGAAGGAAATTCATAAACTAAATAATAGATCTGAGCTTATAAAGAAGTTGCAATATGTACATATAATTTATGTGCACACACAAATATATCCACAAGGAAAGGTTAAAATAAAAAAGTCGCTTACAATGGGAATTTTATTAAGATTCAGTAGAAAGAATGGGAGAAAAAATACCTATTGAGGCAGATTATCTGCAAAGGAATACTAATGAGATTGACAGCAGACTTCAATTGCAATATAATAGGCATAAAAAATAATATCTGCAAAATGTTGAGAGAAAGTAGATGTCAATCAACAATTCTATATCCATATATATTTCATACTATATACCTATGTCATTCAAAAATGGGGTCAAATGCAAGTACTTCTTTCCAAATAAAGAATAAGAAAGCTTAAGATTCACAGACCTTTGTTGAAAGAACCAAGTCAGAATGTTCTTCATAGAAAGAAACTGAACCCAGACAAGGGTAATACATAAGAATTAGTAGTGACAAAGCAAAATGGCAAATTGTAGATAAATCTAAATAAGCACTCTTTGAACGAAATAATAAAAACAACCATTTTGGGCCATAAGCTCAAGATGGAACATTTCTTGATTTTACAGAAGTTATTTCTGAGGAGGACGGGGAGGGGGAATGCTACCCAGGGTTGTTTTATTTCTTAAGTTAATAGTGGACAGAGGTTATGATTCCATGACTCTTCATTTTTGGTGTGTGTTTGAATGTGTCATGTGAAATTTAGAAATAAATAAATTATCTATATTTTAAAAAGAAAAGTGGATATAAAAGTCTGAGAAACAACAACATACAGGACAAGTGGAGAATAATCAGATTTAAAGTACAAGTATATTTTTGTCTTTTTTTAAGAGGCTAAACATATTCATTAACATAAGGCCTTACAGAGTCAGAGTAACAGAACAGAAATAAAATATATTATTTCAAACAAGAAGTAATTTTAAAGAACCAACAAACTTGAATGATCCCCAAAAAGAGCAAGAAAAGAGGAAAACAGAGTGATGGTGAAAAGAAGCACAAAATATAATGGTGTAAATAAGTCCAAATATACAAGACATTACAATAAATATAAACAATCTTAAGTAGCCAGCTAAAAGAAATATTAAAAGCTTGAATTTTAAAATTTACATAAATAATTTCTACTATAAATACATCCAAACCTTAAAACCATAAAAAGTTTAGAAGTAAAGTTCTAGGAAAATAAAGAGAAGGCAAATACTAGCTAACTAATTGGAATAAAAAGCTAATGCTGCTAAATTAATATTAGAAAAAATAGACTTTAAGGCAAAAACCATTATTAAGACATTGTTAGGGATAATTGTGGTTAGTACATATTGATAAAAAGAATACATCAGCTGGAAGATATAACAATTCTGAACTTATATGCACCAAATAACATACATTCAAGATATATGAAGCAGATGTTGACCAAATTTTAGGAAAAAATGGACTAAAATCATAGTGAAAATTTTTTTTAACAATCTTGTCTCAATAATTGGTAAACCAAGCAGCCAAAAAATCTTAATAAGGATATAGAAGATTTAAGCAACACAAATTACAAGATTGATATGTTTGATATATATATGAAATTCTGAACCCAACAGTTTGAGAATATGAAATATATTCCAGCAAACTTGGATCATTCACCAAATTGACTATTAATCAGGCCTCATAGAAAATATCAACAAATACCAGAATTGATCTGAATCTGATTAATTAAAAAATTAAAAAATAGAGCTGAATACAATGTCTTTAAATTAGAAATCAGCAACAAAAATCCTTAATATATTTGAAAATACAAAATACACATAAACTTATTCATGCGCTGAAAATTTGAAGGATAATGATGGGTGAAGGGTGCCAAAGGGGGGAAATAGGGGACATCTGTAGTACTCTTAAGAATAAAATAAATTTAAAAAATAAAATAAAAAAGCAATAAAAAAAGCATTACTAGGCAAAATTTGAGTGACACTATTTCCCCTTCCTCAATAATTTAGTCCTAAACCAATAGCTGATACAGAGCAAGGTCAGAGGATCTGCAGTGCCAGAGGAGGATATCAGGATCCATAGAGGATGAGGAGAGCAGGCAAACTAGCAGGAGGAATCAGCCTGAACAGGGTCAGAAGGTACCCACACAACATAGGGCAATACCTAAGAATCCATTTACATGGATTGAAGATTAGTAGCACAAAATGAGGTTAACTGCATAAATAAATAACTGAAGAATTATGGAGGCTAGTCTTCTCACTATTAAATTTAATAGTGGACAAAGGTTATGATTCTATAACTTCATTTTTTGAAAAGTTTTATATATATATATATATATATATATATATATATATATATATATGAAAAGGGCAAAAACTAGAATGGACATGTGACTTGAAGGTGTTAGCATGAACTCATGATTGTCAATATATGTTGACAGACATAGAAATGAATTTAGGTGTAAATATGTGGAGCGTACACACAAATACTCCCCAGCCCTCTCTTCGGATGGGGCCTAGAAATAGCAACACTCCAATAACGATGAATATATACTATAGAATATACAGGTCTGGGCTTCTAAATACCATTTTCTAGAAAAAGAAATAGGAATTCTTAGAGAAATGGCTAATTGTGATATTGAGGAGAGGAAAAGTTAAAGAAAAGTCTGGAACTTGTACCAGAAAACCAAGGAAGTGTTTTTGTTTTTTTTTTAAATGCTGGGAACATATCAAAAGAACCTAGAAGCCATTTTAAATGGGCTTCTACTGGCCACACTAGTCTAAATTTGGGTACCAAAATTAATACTGATAGCAGTAACTTATAGAACTTATAATATTAAGTAAAATAAGGAACTGTGAGACCATACCAATATAAATGAATGAATGAATTTTAAGTTTGATGAGGAATAGAATATTTACCTGGTTTCAAAGTATGTCCCCACAGAAGGAGGAAAATGTATGGAGGAAAATCCTGGAACACATCACTTTCATCAAGTGGTCAAAGTGAACATCAGTTATTAAAACTATGCATAACCTGATATGATGCTTTGAGAAAAACACAGCATCACTTCTATAACATTGGAACCTGAATCCAATCATGAGGAAATATTAGCAAGACTTAAACTGAGGGAAATTCTATAAAACAACCAGATTCATCTTCAAAAATATTAGTCATGAAAATCTAGGATCGGGTGAAAAATATTTCAGACTTAAGGAGACTAGAGACTCAGAACTGTATGCAGTGTGTGATTCTGAAGTGGATCCTTTTTTACAAAAAAAAAATATATATATATATTGCTGAATGAATTGGTGAAACAACTATGGCCTATAGAGTAAAGGGCAAGAGTGTATCAGTTTATTTCCTGACTAAAGGCCTGGTGCACGAGATTCATGCACTCGGGGGGCCCCTCAGCCTGGCTTGCACCCTCTCGCAGTCCGAAGGCCCTCAGGGGATGTCCCACTGACGGCTTAGGACCACTCCCCATAGGAAGTGGTCCTAAGCTGTCAGTCAGACATCCTTAGCGCTGCCACGGAGGCTGGAGAGGCTCCCAACACTGCTGCTGTGCTCACTAGCCATGAGCCCTGTGGGAGTGCACTGACCACCATGGGGCAGCTCCTATGTTGAGCGTCTGCCCCCTGGTGGTCAGTGTGTGTCATAGTGACCAGACATTCTGCCATTTGGTCAATTTGCATATTACCCTTTTATTATATAGGATTTTATTGGTTGTGTTGCAGTTAAGTAGTAGGATATTCTTATTTATAGAAAATGCACATTAAACTATTTGGGGTTAATGGACAATTAGTAATTTGTAAATACGCAGGAAAAAAGTTATTTGTATTGTATGTCTAGCTTTTTCTGATAATTTTTTATTGTTTTAAACTTTAAAAAAGAACAACCAATAGCAAAATAAAAAAATGTATGATGTAGCTTAAGTAGCACCTAGAGGTAAATATATAGACTTTACAATTTATAATTTCTTAACAAGGTAAAAATTGGTGAGTTAACTATTTTATTCAATAATCTAGAAGAGAAAAAAATCCAATTAACTAAACTCTAAAAAAATAGTAAGAAGAGGAAAGTAAAAGGCCAGACAACAAAATGAATGAACTAGAAGAAAGAGAAGATAATACATAGGGACCCTTCTCCCCAACTGGGCAGCAGTTAGGACTTCCTTATGTGCTTAGGCAATGGATGCTCTTGCAGAAAGAGAGAGGAACCTTGGGCATTTTTATATCAAACATGAAGGCCTTAAAGATCTCAAAGCATGATATTAATATTACAAACAAAAGATTTGGTGGAAAAAAGACAATATTAAATGAAGACCCCATAGGCTAAAGAAGGGAGGAAAGGAGAAAATGGCATAGAGCTTAAATATTGGTGGTGTCTCTGTAAAAAAAAAACTTTGGCCCTGACCCTCTTTCATCTGAGTTGGGAGTAATGCCCATGGTTAGTAGAATCTAGAAGCAGAAAGCTATCTGGTCTCGTATTTTGGGGGGATCCAAGGAGGCCTGAAGCCTCAAAGATTCCTCTGTGCCCAACATAGATTGGGAGCAGTAAAAGAGAGATGGCTGTGTGGATGTTCAGGTAACCTATCAAAAAGAGCCTCTGTGTTTCTGACATTCCAATGAGTCTGTGAAAGAGCCACCTGGATTCTATAGGCCCAAAATGCTGAGGACATTTAGCCTAAGAAACAGGGTTAGGCTAAGGTTAGGCTCGTGAATAAAGTTTATATAGGATGGTGACATCTTGGACACTTGCATCGATCAACACCAGAGAACCAAAATTGGTGATACATCTCTCAGTGAATGTCAGCATGAATAGATGGCTCTTGTCCTAGCACCCTGTTTCTTTGTAAACTATTCTGAGCATACTCCCAAAAGTATCCCAATGGCTCTTTTACAAGTTATTAGGTGAATGGACATATGGATGGATGGATG
Source organism: Myotis yumanensis (assembly GCF_028538775.1). Lineage (NCBI taxonomy): Eukaryota > Metazoa > Chordata > Mammalia > Chiroptera > Vespertilionidae > Myotis > Myotis yumanensis. The sequence continues at coordinate 68,015,408 of NW_027223759.1, forward strand.
GATGGATAGAAGGGAGGAAGGAAGGAAGGAAGGAAGGAAGGAAGGAAGGAAGGAAGGAAGGAAGGAAGGAAAGAAGGAAGAAGGAAGAAAGGAAGACGCATGAATGAATAATAAAGGGGCAATTCCTAAATTACATTAATCTAAAAGTAGGTTTTAGCATTTCATGCCACTAAGAAAACAGCCAAATCATCCTATTCATTCATGCCCACCTCCCACTGCTTTCCAAGATCATTAGCAGCTACTACTGGGAAAGGAATCGGTCCTTATATGATTTTCATCTGCAGCTGAAATAGCCCAAGATCAGTGGATACAGCAAGTGGGGTTGCAAAACAGTACATTAGAAAAGAAATATCATTCAGAGTCTAGGACACTGAAAAGTGTTTTAAAAAAGACATTTCTCCCAAGTTTGCTTGTTTACTGAAGGAAATAAAGGACATTCTTTCCTGCTCTGTTTGGAATCTTCTCTTTTTATCTTGGCCATGATAGGTTTATATTGTATACTTAGGAAGATCTTCATGGGAGCAAATTTGTAATTCTAAAGCAGTCTACAGATGTATACTCACACAGCATAACCCAACTACAATGTTATGCAGATTTTTCTTCATCTTAGATTCTGCAGTTCTTAAAGGAAAATGTGGATGCAGTGGTGTGTTACAACTACTGTGTGAGAAGTCCAAGGAAACAGGGTACAGCATGATGATCAACCTTGGCAGTCCCCGCAGACAGCATGATTATATTGTAATATTGTTTGATGCAATCATATGTTTGATCAGTTTCAAGAGATGAATATCACTTCACTTCAAACAATATGATACAGTCTCATTGTATGGAATTATGGCTGCTGTCAATCAGCATATGGTATAACCCTTAAAGTGCCATTTTTGGGCAATGTCATAAAAACGATTGCAACACTTGCATCAATTAGTAAGTTTTTGCACCAACACAAAGCAAAACTTGTTAAGATAACTTATCTGCTATATCTCAGTTCATTTTTCTCATTATAGAAACATGTATATAACCCATATGTGCATATATTCAGCTAATGAGCTCAACTTACTGGAGTAACCATGCTAATAAAAATGCTATAATATATATGAGTCCCCTTCCCCACTCCACCCTATATGGATCAATAAGCTATATTTTCTCTATTTTGTTTATGGTCCACAAATATACCCCTACTAGAGGCCTGATGCATGAAATTCATGCTGGGGGCGGGGGGGGGGGGGGGATCAGCCCGGCCTGCACCCTCTCGCAATCCTGGACCCCTTGGGAGACATCCCTCTCGCAATCTGGGAAGGTTGGCTCCTAACTGCTCCCCTGCCTGCCTGCCTGATTGCCCCTAACCACTCTGCAAGCCTGCCTGATCGCCCCTAACACTTGCTTGCCTGCCTGATTGCCTCTAACTGCTTGCCTGCCCGCCTGATTGCCCCTAACCACCTCTGCTTTGGTCCCCTGCTCGCCACGGTGGCCGCCTCTGCCTTGGCCCCACTGCTGCGACTTCATCTGGAAGGTCGTCCTAAAAGATGTTCATCAGAATGTCCTGAAGGTTGTTCAGCTGTCCGGTCTAATTAGCATATTACACTTCTATTATTATAGATTCTGAACCAACTAGCTTATCAAAGTGAGGGGTTGGTGCAAAGTAAAGACAAACACTAAATTATCACTAGGTCTATGTTCTTGACAAACCAAACTCAGAATTCAAGCTCAACAAATGACAAACAGTGGCATGTGGATATGTTTCGATTGATAAATACAGATTTGAAGTCTTTTGAATGTCAGTAATTTCAATTTATGATTGTTAATTGTTAGATATAACATTTTGAGGGGATAGAATTATGATTTTTTCACTAAGTGTGGAATATTTTTCATCTTGGTTGAGGTGTGTTTCTCTGTTATCAATTATTTCTTTGTTTTAGGTGTTTCTCTGTTATCAGTTATTTCTTTGTTTTAGGTTTTGTGATGGTCACCCTGTCATACTTATTATTTATTTTTCCCAATGTACACATAACTTGAGAGACTACTGCTTTAATATGGTACACACTGATTTTACCTAAGATTTAATATACTTTCTCAAGGTAACTAATACCTCCAGATTTAATTTTGTTCGTTGACAGTGTATATATTTTGGGGGTATTATGAGTCTTTTCCTGAGGAATTCCTCTGTCCTTATGTCCTGGCATTTTCCTTTCCATTTTCCCCCAGCGAACTTAAAGTCCTTCAGCAACTCAGTAATCACCTGCTGTAGTTGACAATTTCTAAGGTAGTTTCCAATAACACCTGCCTCCCAGCATTCATAAACTTGTATAATCTTCTCCCTTCACGTATGGGCTGAACCTAGTGACTTGCTTAAAATGAATAAGAATATGGCCAAAGTGATTGGATGTCACTTTCATGATTAGGTTATAAAAGACTATGAAGTCGGTCTTGCAGGCAGTCTCTCTCTTGCTGGCTTAGATGAACCAAGCTTCCATGTTGGAGAGCCCAACGTGGCAAGGAACTGAGGGAGCTTCTGGCCAACAGCCAGCAAGGAACTGGCTCTCATTCCAATAAGCCCATAAGGAACTGAATCCAGCCAACTACTGTGAGCTTGGAAGCTGATCCTGCCTCAGGTGAACCTTCATGTAACTGTGGCACCAGGTGACATCTAGATTTCAGCTTTTGGAGAGACCCTGAATCAGGGGATCCTGCGAGGCGGTGCCCAGATTCCAAGCCCACAGAAACTGGCCATGGTTGGAAGTCACTAACTTTGGGTTTATTTGCTACATGGCAATGGACAACACTACTACTATCTCTTAGTGAACATACTTGGTATGTTCCTTTTGTAGTGAGTAGTAAAATAGTGCAGTTGAGTTGTAGGTCTTCATACTTTTGCCTTCAAAATATAGACGGTCTTATACTCATCGGCAGGCTGCGTGGAAGTGCTGACCAAGTCCACAAAGAAATATGTGACGTCTCTAGGACCTTCCAGCAAAGCTCCCACTATGATTCACAGGGCAAAAGATATTGACCAGTGTTTATTCTTTGGGATAAGATTGTAAAAGTCTGAAGTGTAAAGGTGCTATTTCTTTTTCCAAGGCAAGGTTTGGCACATACACTTACTGGGACTATGGAAATATAAAATGGTTTTTATTCAGGCCACCAATGCCATATTCTAAGACACATCTGCCTTGTTTCACAGACTCTTTTCACATGGCCCCATCATGTCAACAGCTTGTTGAGTTCTAGGCTTTGTGGTGGAATTTTTAAAGATCCCATGAGAGCCTTTAAAAAAATTAAATGTAAGTTGTTTTACTATTAGTAGCTGTCAGGATTTGAAGAATGGGTCCAACAACAGTATATACTTTGTAAATTATTTTATTAATTATTCAATTATCTACACCTTGAGAAAGTGTATTAAATCATAGGTGAATCAGTGTGTACCATGTGCAAAGGGATAATCCAGTTGGGTAGGAGAGGGAAGTCAATTTGGTTCAGAACATGTTTCATGGGTGGGCCATATGTGATTTATCAAGAACTGATTGATTTAAAAGGTCCCTAAGTAGTCTAGGATTTAAAAGAATGATGGGAAAAATGAGACTTTTTTCCTTATTAGATTAACAAAGGTTTTTTTAAATGAATAATATCCAGGCTGGGTTATAGGGGAAATGGGTTATACACAGTTGGTGAGAGTATAACTTGGCACAACATTTTTAGAGAGTAATTTAATAGAATACTTCAACATTTTTTAATGTTTTTTAAAAAAATTTATTGATTTCAGAGAGGAAGGAAGAGGGAGAGAGAGATAGAAACATCAATGATGAGAGAGAATCACCAACCAGCTGCATCCTGCATGTCCCACACTGGGGAATGAGCCCACAACCTGGGCATGTACCCCCCAACCAGAATTGAACCGGGGACCCTTTGGTCCACAGGCCAACACTCTATCCACTGAGCTAAACCAGCAAGGGCAGAATACTTCAACATTTTAAGTCCATTTTATGTCTAGAAGTACATGCCAAGAAAATAAATCTGAACTTGCAAAGATGTTAAAAGCTGTTTATTGAAGCACTGATTATAAGACTACAATTTAATGCAACATAAATATCTGTCAGTAGAGTTAAACACATTAGGAAATACACAAAATAGAGCTACCATATCAAATTAAAGAGAAACACTCATATCATGGAAAGGTTTATCAGAAATAATTTTTAAATTTTTTAAGCTAGTCATTGAACAAAACTTTTTAAAAAATGCCAACCTTACATGTTGCATGTATGAACAACTGAGAGCACCAAATCATTTCAAACTGGTTTTCTCTAATAAAGGAACTTTTATGAGGTACTTGAATGTATTCCAGTGAGCACGTATTATTTATTGGTCAGAAAAGGCAGCTACTTTCACTGGAAAAAAATTCTAGATACTAGTTTTTGCTTTTACTCTTTCAAACACTGGGAAAAAAATTCAACACATAATCATGTTTCATTTGACCTCCAATTGCTCATCTTTTTTTATTCATTAGCTCAGTTAAGCACCTATCATGTGTCCTGTGGTAGTCACTGAAGAAATGCTGTTAAAAGAGATAGCCTTTAATTCTAATGAAAAAGACATGTAAATTTCACATGAAATAAAGTTTGTAAATGCTCAGTTAGAGTCGATGTAAGATAAGGTGGAGTCACAAAGGAGGGAGTGATCAATTTAAAATTGTGGAACAATTCATCTTTGCAGGTATTTTATTCACTACAAAATGAGAAATGTCTTGAGACTGATTCTATAACACATACTTTTAAAATAATTTTTTAGGGCCCACAACCTTGCAGACGGTGTGCCAAGTGTTCAAAAATATCTCTACTATCTCTACATTCACTTTATTCATTGTTAGAGTAGTAGTTTTTGAACTGTTGGGATTAAGACTTGAGTTCAAATGATAGAACAAGCAGTGGGACATTTGTATGGATTTAAAAATTCAAAGCACACTAAACAAGTAAGCAACAACTTCAGGCAGGGGAAGGTCTTATACGTCTATGATAAAGAATACAGAGTACCCAAGGTAAGCTAGCTCACATAGTTGCCATTAAGCACAGAGATTCAGTGTTTGAGTAGAATGTCTACATTCTAATAACTCCTGTTAGGTTATGAGTATGGTTATTTGTATGAGCATACATATATGTAATCCACATGGAATATATATGTGAATATGCTCACATAATGCATATTCATACATACATATTTGAAAATCAAAGATTTAGTAACCATGCTCACCCTTCATCACTGATTTGAAGTTTTCTATTTATTCCAAAGGGCGAACTGTATGGTAGAGCACCTACCTGAGTCAACATAATTCCATCAAGATAGACAGCCTTCCAAGGGAGCTCATTGAATAGCTTAAGGCAGATGGACGTTTGATGGCACACCTGGGCAAGGCAGGGGGCTGGCTCAGCTATTTCAGAGGAAAAGGTGAGGAAGCAGTGAAAACATAGGGCTTCTTTTTTGCTTTCAGTAGAAGCAGACAGTTGCGCTCTTTATTCATCTTTTTAAAGGGACTGCTGGTGCTTGGGGGGAAACTCATTGGGATGCTTCATTCAAGGAGTACTTGCTCTTTCTCCAAAGCTTTCATATATTATCTGAAGATATGGACTCAATTGTTTTCCTGTCATAATCAGATGACACACACAGAGAAAGATGAGGTGAAAGAACAAGGGTAAAGCAAGACACAATGAAGAAGAGATGAGAAAATGGAGTTGGAAACTTGAATGTGGGGAGAAGGACCAAGTTTCTCTATCTATCAATATGAGAATTTCAGGTCATTCACTGTCAGTAATGACCACACTTGGGAAAGAGTTCTTGGGGATGAGTCCAGCAGTGTTTGCCATTTTGAAATTTGTTAGCCATTGCTCATTTGAAAAATCTCTAGGCTTGAAATTGGGGACTATAGGTTCCAGTGAAAACTTTCCCTAAATGACTGTGCAATCAAGAGAACGTATTTGCCCTACCAAGTGTGCCTCAGTATCCCTATTCATTAAAAACAAAAAGGAAAGCAATGCTTATCCAACCCATTCCACATGCCTGATGTAAAAACGTGAGAGACTTTGAGTACATGAGAATGCTTCAAAAGATTCAAAACAAATTGCAAAATCCAGACATTAAAATCAAATAAAGGGTTTTCTTGTGTGAATGGTTGTTGAGCAAAATATTTCCATTAAAAATATTAACTGATGAGTTCGGTTAATAAAAGTGTGTGACTTGCCAAGAAATGGATTTGTATTAATTATAAAAATTACATTCTAATTAATGCACTCATTAATGATCTACCAATCAATATCAATTGAAGATTTAATATTTTAAGGAGGACAGGCAGTTAGGAGTTTGACACCATGAAAAAAGAGATAACCAACTGACTGATAGGTCCCCATCAAGTTTAATTTTAATTTGTTTCAAACGTATCTTCTTTAGGGGTGATTTTAAATGCACATCACTCTTTCTCCTTTCAGAACATGAATATATATATTCTTTAAAAGGGTATATCTGAACAACAAAGAATGAAGTCTGGCATATGTAACAAGAAGTGAGCATATCTTCTAAATGGGCTCGATGGTTGGTATACGTTCTATTCTCTCCCACAGTAATATAACTGGATTGCTCTTTAAATTAAGTGAATTTGTATGTCCGCTTTTCCTTAATGGAATCAGTTTTGATATACTCTTTGTTCCTGATGTTTCAGGCTTCAGGGTAAGGGTTCTTTGTATTAACTTTTTAAAGTTACATTACAAAGAGGTTTAAGAATTCCCAACAGGCTTTTATTTAACCAAAGCTTTTGATCTCAAACCTGCTGGGACCTGGTGAAATCCTCACCAATTCTCCAGTAACTCCTCACTATTGGAATTTGAAAAGACCCACCTGAAGGATTGAACTCCCGGTATGGTTTCAGCCATCCTTTAGATCACTCTATTCAACAGACTGCGAGGGGGTCTACTGCACCCTTTGTGATCTGCTAAGCAGCCTAAGGTGTCCTTTGCATAAGTTGTTCTCCAAGGAAATAAAAATCAGGAGGACACAGGCCTGTATACCTTACTTCCTGCTATCTTCAGTTAAAGGGGCATTGCAGGGGGTCTGCTTAACATCCTTTGCTACCTAAATACCTTTTGGACATGGGAACTCAATAAAAGACCTTTCATTGCATCCATTACCCTACTGCGGTGCATAACAAATTAGATTTAAAAGGCTACTTCTTTCCCTTACAGCAATTTCTATCATTTTCTTTAAAATTTCAATTTAGTGTTTAGTGACAGACTATTTTATAATATACTTTAAACCACTCTAATGCCAATTATGCTGGCTATTATTTCCAAAATATTAGGCTTATAGTATTATAGACGAATTGTAGTTTTAAAAGACAAAGTAGGAAATCGACTATGTTTAAAACATGTTAAATATAAAGCACATATTGTTTTTAATGACTTTTAAAAAATATAAATGTGCATTAATTTTGTATTTGGCCACAAACTCCCATTTTTAGAAAATATTTGCATTTGAAAATTATCAATGTCACATAGTAAACTATTTGGAGAAAGAATGAAATAAAATTCTCAATTGTAATATTGAAACTTTTTATTTATTTCATTTAAAAACTTTATTGTGCAGAGATTTTTAGGTCATGTTAACAACAGCAAGCATAGAAAGCAAATAAAAGTTGGCAAAAGATACAATATTTGCTGCCATGTGTGAGAAAAACAGATTTGCCTACAGGCCACTTCTATATAAATCTTGATCTTTACCTTTTCCATTAATGTGATATAAAGCCTCATCATTATTAAAAAAAAAATTTTGAACTCTATCTGATAAATCGAGATCGACTTCCTCCTGTTACTCTCATTGCATCAGATGTTACTATCCTTGACAAAGCCTCAAGGTAACTTTATGCCAAAGAACTAAAGAGAAACATATACATATATCCAGAAGCTGTGAAATATTTGCCATTCAGTGCTCACTGCTGGAGGGCAAATTCGATCATGCTACACATGTACCACCAACTACCAGACACTAGAGGCTCTGTACCCTCCTTCTGTGCTAACTACAGAAAAGTAGCCTAGCACAATCGCAATTCCGAAGATGTAGTAGAGTTGTCAGGCAATGTGTTCAAGTTGGGTTTCAGAAATAATATTACCGTATCTGTAGACATGACATAATTGTTTCATTTCTTGACTTATTAATTGTCATAAACATTTGTTACACATCAGATTGGTAGATATCTATAAGTAGCTGCCTAATGCAATATTATTTTCTTCAATTAGTAATAACTGATTATCTGAAGTTAAGATGCTATGAATGCTGTTCCTGGAGGAAGAGGGTCCAAACACTTGCAGAGCTGTGAGGATGGTGGGAATGATGAAGAAATGGTTTCTGATATTTATGGATAATATAATACAAGCATTACTTATTAATGTTGTGCTACAATAATCCCCTCCTTTGTAAAAAAAAATATATTTTTATGTACACACAAATAGTTTAATACAGTATTTCTTGTAATTTCAAATTTACTTTCACTCACTCTTTTTTGAAAAAATATATATTTTTCTTGATTTCAGACAGGAAGGGAGAAGGAGAGAGAGGTAGAAGCATCAATGATAATAGAGAATCATTGATTGGCTGCCTCCAGCATGCTCCCCCTGGGGATAGAACCTGCAACCTGGACCCTCACTGGGAATCAAACTGGGACCTCTTGATTCATATAATAATGCTCAACCACTGAGCAACACTGGCTGGGCATCACTCACTCTTACAATATAAGTGCTTACAATTTAGGGGATGGTTACTCTACAATATCTATCAGTTTAAAAAATGTGTATCATCTTTGATTTGAAATAAATGAACTTCCAAAATATGGCCTTTTGAAATACAACATTGGTATAGCTGTACTTAGAAGCATGTTCACTAGTGCATCATGCGTAAGAGTAAAAATTGTAATCAATCTAAATGTCCATCAGCAAGAGATTGCTAATAAGATAGCAAACATCCATGTAGCGGCACTGTCGTGGTTTGCAACCTTACCAAGTGCCAAGCAGTAAGTCCTCATTCACATGGCAGCCCGTTCAGGTAGGCTTTGTCAATATGTTATGGGCTTAGAAAGTGAAGTCCAGAGAAGTTAAGTAACTTGCCAAAGTCACAGAATTACTAAGGGTGGCACTAGAATTCAAACCCAGTGAAGCCCTTGGTTGCAAAGCTCATATATATTAAAAAAATGAGAACGCTTAGACATCATGAAATGAAAAAGATGAATAAGAAATATAATTTTTAAAAAATGAAGTCACAAAGAGGAAGTATGGTAGGTTGCCATTTCGGTAAAAATTATATTCATATCCATTAAAATATGGAGAGAAAAGTTTAAAGGAAGGTTCACCAGGCTGCTCATGTGAGAGTTTTTGCGGGTGAGACTCTCATGTTCTACTTCTAATTCCTGTAACATTTAGATATTTTATAAATGCGTTTGATAAAAACAAGATAGGTATTTCCTTAAAATATTAACATATAATTATGAAACTCAATAAAAATAATGAATCATTGTATCAACATATGCAGTATTTTTTTCAAGCTCTCTAGTGCTGATAGTCAATTTGGCCTTTTTTTAAACAAAGCAGAAATAAATAACATTGCATAGAATTTTCATTCTATGGACATTAACTATCACAGTCTGTTTTGAGGGAGGATGGTAAGCTTTGATAAAGAAAGCTATAACATGGAGAGGTTTTTTCCTCATGTAAGCAGGTTTTGTAAGTGACTTGTCTTATAACTATTGAAAAAAAATCCCTGTTTCATCAATAGAGTTATATGTCTTTTTATTTCTCATTCCCTATACTGGAACACAAAATATTTATTCTTTTAAAGCAGTGGTTCTCAACCTTCCTAATGCCGCGACCCTTTAATACAGTTCCTCATGTTGTGGTGCCCCGCAACCATAAAATTATTTTCGTTGCTACTTCATAACTGTAATGTTGCTACTGTTATGAATTGTAATGTAAATATCTGACATGCAGGATGTATTTAGGCAACCCCTGTGAAAGGGTCGTTCGACCTCCAAAGGGATTGCGACCCACAGGTTGAGAACCGCTGTAAGTGTTTTAGGGAAGGAGGATTCTCACAACCTTTCTAATGTAGAAAAAAATTTAGTATGTTGGCACCTATAAGCTGCTTATATGAGCAGACATTGCATCCAGGATCCTGAGGAGGGAACATATCTGTGCATTTTATTCTGAAGTTATAAATGGTATTTGATACCCTACTAGGCTACACTAGAATCTGGGCTGGCTCTCGCTCTCCTTCTTGCATTTCAGCATTGAAAAAACACACACACCAAATCAGTCATGCTCTGTAATGCTTTCAAAAATTCAAATTCAAAGATCTGCTTATGGAGCTCATATGGTTTTAAAAGGTAATAAAGAACATGTCCTATAATGAAAGGCAAGCCAAGGAAAATGGCATCTGAAGGAGTGAGTCTGCCAAACAAAAACTTGAGGCAACACCAAGATCATTGTCAGAATGACAGCTGCCACACCAACCAATGAGACCTGGAGGGAGGTGGCCAGGAAGTCGGGTGCTGGGGCTGGAAAGACTGTTCCAGATCCACTGGCAGTTGGCCCTTCAGCTGCTGTACCACCCACAGGGCCCAGCGTGCTGGATTGGGTTGTGAACCACAGGAGGGGAGTGAAGTGAAGTACAGCCAATGTTGTCAACAGCAAGATTGTCAAGTTAGTACTGATAATATATTCCTGGGAAGACACAGTGTTCTGAACTTTGGGTTCTGTGGGAAGGAGGAACAGGGAGCATGTGTGTAGCAACTCTGAATGCTTAATCTACCCCCCTGCTCATAGACACTGGTAATGGAGACCCAGTTTTCCTTTAGGCTTTTGATTCCTGCAGGTAGTGTGTCTTACTGATTAAGTAGGATCTTGCAAAAATATGGAGAAAGAAGTGAATGCCAGGTTTAAAGGGGAGGTGTTAAGGTTAGAAGAGATATTCAGTTTTAAAAGAAAAATGGGTTTTTCTTATAATGAATAATATAAACTGATGAACAAAAATAAAACCAGAGTCACAGAAGCATCAAACGGACTGTCCAACCCATGAGGGAAGGTGGGGAGTGAGGGGGTAAGAAATCAACCAAAGGACTTGTATGCATGCATATGAGCATAAACAATGGACACAGATGGGGGGCAGGTGTGAGGGCATGTGCTGGGGGTTGGGAGCAGCCAGGGAGAGGTCAATGGGAGAAAAAGGAGACTTATGTAATACATTAAACAACAAAGGATTTAAATTTTTTAAAAAAGAGCTTCACACTCAAGAAAAAGTTAAAGGAGTTCATCACCACCCCAAAAAGAGAAAAATGGGTTTTTGATTTTGGCTCCTTTTCTTCAAGAGGGAAAATAAGTGATTCAAAATAGAAAAAAAAAAAAGATCATTCTGTAGGTTAGCAACTCACTGTGTTTGTTTAGTGGAAAGTAAAAATGTATCCAATAAAAATTCTAATCAGAGATCACCTCCTCAGACAAAAATAAATGAACAGAGGCCCGGCCGGAGTGACCTGGGCGATCAGCATCCTGTGTACCGGAAGGTTGCTGGGTTTATTCCCAGTCAGGGCACATACGCAGGTTGCGGGTTTGACCCCAGGTTGAGTCACCGATGTCTCTCTCTCTCTCTCTCTCTCTCTCTCTCTCTCTCTCTCCCTCTCCCTCTCTCCGTTCCTCTCTCTAAGCATGTCCTTGGGTGGGTATTAAAAAATAATAATAATAAACAGAGAACACACACTTATGGCAAGTCATCTTAGAACACCTTTGAAGCTGAAGAGAGTCCCGCTTGCATAGAGCAGGCACTTCATAAATATTGAAAGCTGAATACGCTTTGCTGGATTTGAGCTTGTTTTTGCAGCCTGTGTTCTTCCCTAAATAGCATGGCCTCCTGGTTTGTACAAGTGTTTGCTTTGTGTCCCCCCAAAATGCATAAACTGAAATCTCAACTCCTGATGTGATGGTATGAGGAGGTGGAGTCTTGGGGAGGTGCTTTGGTCATAAGAGTAGAGAGCCCTCATCAATGGGATTAGTGCCCTCACCGAAGAGACCCCAGAGAGCTCCCAGCCTCTCCCATCATGTGAAGACAGTGAGAAGACAGTTGTCTATAAACAGGAAACAGGACTTCACCAGAACTCGACCATGGTGGCACCCTGATCTTGCACTTCCAGCCTCCAGAACGGTGAGAAATCAATGCCTAAAGCTTATAAGCTACCCAGTCTATGGTACTTGGCTACAGCAGCCCTAACAGACTAAAACAACATCGCACATATGACAGGCATGTGCCAGTCATAAGTCTGGAGCATTATTCAGGCATAACTACAGCTGCACGTTTAAGACTCAGTTGAGAACTGGAATATCATTTGGCTAAGAGTGTACGTCTGGAGATTTAATATCCTTCTGTGTGCTCACGTGTTTGCATCTCCCTGCGGCTGGGTGCGGCCTTCCTCATGACCCCCTCTGTGTAACGGTGCTTCTCCTGCTGCTTCTCACTTTCACACACTCTCTCTAACCTCCTTTCTTGCTCAGACTTCTGATCAATCAAGGTTCCTTTTCTCCCATGGTCCCTGGTCCCTGACTTCTTCCTGCGTGAATGCCTCTTGGTCTCTGTGAGTGTGACCTTCGCTGATGTCTCCTTTCACAGGCCTTGGAGACTGGCTCAGAGATCAGCGGGTGTGCAGCCATGCCTGTGGGCAGAATCTGTCTCCTCAGGCCACCGCAGAGATCCCGGCCCTGACTGCAGACAGCAGCCTTTGGGCAAAGCGCTGATCTCAAATTGAACTAGCATGGCCTGGTTTGACAGCTAATTTTATGTGTCAATTTGGCTAGGCGGTAGTACCCAGTTTTTGGTCAAGTGTTAGTGTAGATGTTGCTGGGAAGATATTTTTTAGATTAATATTGAAATCAGTAGACTTTGAATGAAACAGATTTCTCTCAATAATGTGAGTTTTCACCCGCCAGTTGGGAATCTTAAAAGACTGAGGTTCCCCTTAGAACAGCGGTTCTCAACCTGTGGGTCTCGACCCCTTTGGCAGTCGAACGACCCTTTCACAGGGGTCGCCTAAGACCATCCTGCATATCAGATATTTACATTATGATTCATAACAGTAGCAACATTACAGTTATGAAGTAGCAACGAAAATAATCTTATGGTTGGGTCACAACATGAGGAACTGTATTTAAAGGGCCAGAAGTGGTTGAGAACCACTGCCTTAGAAAGAAAAAGTTCAGCCTCCAGATTGCCTCTAGACTCAAGATGCAGCATCAATTTTTCCTCGGGGTCTCCAGCCTGATGCCTGCTCTGCAGATTTCAGACTTGCTAACCCCCACGATCTCAGGAGCCAATTCCTTACAATAACCGCCCCCCTCTCTATGTAAATGTACACATCCTCTTAGTTCTATTTTCCTGGGGAGCCCTGACCAATAGAACAGGAAGCAGGTTCATAGAGATAGTGACCTCTGATAAGAAGAGGCATTGTGTTCAATGTAAAGAGAAATGGTAAGAACAGAAACTAACTAGTTGATCCGAGAAATGAGTGACAAGACCAAGAATACCTTAAATAAATAAACATGAGTTGGCTTTCCATTGGCACAAGGCATATCAGTCAGTCAATCATAAGAAAAGTAAAAGGGCTTAGTTTAGTTTCACTTCGAGGTGGGGATGAGAAACTTAGTTTTATTCAAAATATGCTAGATGTCAGGCGCTTGTCTGTACATGATCTCCTTTAACTATCACATATCCTGCCCCGTCGGCCCCTGAGACGTAAGGAGATAAGCAGCTTGCCCGTGGTTACTTAGAAAGCAAGTGGTGAGCTCCTTATTAACTACGGATACCCAAACCAGGTCGCTCATTACTTGCTTCAAAGTCGCTGGTGAACTTGCTTTCACCCAAGGCCTACTGTGCAATATACCCGGGGTTGGCACACCTGTCCCTGCTTTGTGTTTAAAGTGCAGCTTGAATGTTCTCTTTAGAGACTCAGGCTGAATCAGGACCACTTGCTATAGCTCTCCAAGCCCCCAGCATTTTTCCTTCGTAGCGCTTGTAATTACGTGTTTGTGTAAAATCATTTATTTAATTCAGTCTTCTCTACTAGGCTGTAAGTTGCACCAGGATAAGAATGGCACCTGCCCTAGCCGGCTTGGCTCAGTGGATAGGGCGTCAGCCTGCGGACTGAAGGGTCCCAGGTTTGATTGTGGTCAAGGGCACATGCCTGGGTTGTGGGCTCGATCCCCAGTGTGGGGCATGCAGGGGGCAGCCGATCAATGATTCTCTCTCATCATTGATGTTTCTTTTTTTATATATATATATTTTATTGATTTTTTACAGAAAGGAAGGGAGAGAGATAAAGAGCTAGAAACATCGTTGAGAGAGAAACATCGACCAGCTGCCACTTGCACACCCCCCACTGGGGATGTGTCCGCAACCCAGGTACATGCCCTTGACTGGAATCGAACCTGGGACCTTTCAGTCCGCAGGCCGACGCTCTATCCACTGAGCCAAACCGGTTTCGGCAATCATTGATGTTTCTATCTCTCTCCTTCTCCCTTCCTCTCTGAAATCAATAAAGAAATATATTTTTAAAAGAGAATTGCACCTATTTTGTTCATCATTTTATTTTCTGGGCCTAGTGTAGTCCTTAGAATGTGGTACTGACCTATGGTACTGACCTATATAGTTGAGTAAAGCAATGTGAATGAATTTGAAGCTACTAGTAAATCTAGCAAAGGCCATAGTTCATGCTTTGTTTCATTGCATCACAAGGGTTTTCTGATTCTTTCAACTAATAAGTTATAGGTTTCTGACTTATAAAAAGAAATAGAAAAATACCTGGCCACCTTTCAAATGCTACCTAAAAAGAAGTCCATTCTTTCATGTACCACAATGTTATTTTACTATCAGTGGAACTTAACCCACCAAGGCACAAAAGCTTAGAAATAGATTTGCCTTTATTTTAGCCCATCAAGCCAAGTTTTAAAACATTTATACAAAATGTGGGACAGTAATTATTATATCCTTACCTGAGGATATGTTCATTGATGTGAGAGAGATCGAGAAAGAGAGAGAGAGAAAGAGTGAGAGATCAATGTGAGAAAGAAACATAGATTGGTTGCCTCCCATATGCACCCCGACCAGGAATTGAACCCAAAACCTTTTGGTGTATGGGATAATGCTTCAACCAACTGATCCACCTGGCCAGGATGGTATTATATCTTTATTTCAATATTTATTTATATTTTTCCACATATATACCAAATTCTTTGATTACCATAATTTGCCCTTCTCCTTTCTTCTGGTTCAATGTTCTTCATACTTGAGTATATCCTTTAGTAGTTTTTTCAGTAAGGAATCTGAAGATGGTAAAACTCTATTAATCTTTATTTAAAAATCTATCATATTCTTAATCTTTCATCATAGTTGATTTGAATATAAAATTCTAAGTTGACAGATGTTTTTTTCCAAAGCACTTGGAGGATATTATTCTGTTTCCTGCTGGTTCTATTCTTACTGATGAAAAGTCTGCTTCAGTCTAAATGTTGTGCTTTAGGTAATCTGAGTTTTCTTTCTAGTTGCTTTTAATATATACATATTTTTAACTTTAGCATTAAAATGAACATTTAGCATTTTAATTAACATTTTTCTCATTTTTGTAAATTTTAACTAGTTATTTTTCAAACTTGCCTTTCTTTTTTTCATTATGTTCTGTGCTTTCATTTTTATATCTTTTCCTTCTTTAATCTATTTTATCATTCTAAACATACTATCTTACAGAGTCAGATTCTTTAATTATTTTAAAGTGTTAAGGGTACTAATCTTTTGACTTTCCCTTATGGAAAACCATTTCCTCATAGATCTTGTCATTTTGTATTATGAGCTTTTCTTTGTTGTAAGATTCTTTGGCACCCTAGTCTGTGTCAGTATCCCTAACCATAGGTTTGAGGTTTGCTTCTGTCATGTTCACTTCCCTTCTTTGTACATTAGATTTTTTATTTGAGATTTTCAAATAACTCAGGTAGTATGAGAAAGTTTTTCTCCCTTTGTAGCAAGCAGAAACAAGTGTTCTTGTTGCTTATATCTCCCACAGTCACTCTGGTGTCAGCCATGTCCTTGCCACTTTGACCATAAATTTCTTTTTTACTTCTGAAGCAGAGAATTTTATTCTGTTTTTTCAAACTACATTTTATATTTTTGTTATATTACACCCAGCATTTTCACAAGTTAACCGAGAAAGAGTTGTTTGTGTTACTTCAGTTTGCCATGTGCTAGAAACAAGAATCTATTATTATCATTATTATTTATTAATTTTATTAAAGCACTATTTATCAAAAGACTATGGCCATTCTTATTATTCTTGCCATTTCTCTGACATTTTAAGAACAGAATCATATGGCTGCTGAAATCAAATCCTCAAGTAACCTGAGTTGCAACTTTTCCATAAATTGGCAGAAGGAAGAAAAAAAAATAGAGTAAATTTTTAGGAGTGGAGAAATATTATGATGGTATTCCTAAGAACACAAAGAAGTTATGGGTCAAGGAGAAGAGAAAGTGGGCAAGTGGGCGGAGGTGCTGGGATGGAGAAGGTACAAAGCATTGTGGGTGATGAGGAGAAGAAAAGAACAAATATCATTTATGCCTATTATGTGCTGGACAGAATATTGGGCAGTTTTATGCATATTGCATATATGACATCAACCAATGTATAAACTATGAATGATTATTTCATTTGGTAAATCAATTAAGTCATAGAAAAATCACTCATTCAAAACCTGAAAAGTTAGTGAAAATTCATGCCCAAATCTAAGTGTTTTCACCAATAACTGGGGCAGGATTGGAAAGGTCACTCTCCTCCCTCTGTGTGGAGCCTAGGACAGGTGCCCCTGCTTTTTCCTTCTTTTCTTTGCCAGCTAATTACATCTCTGACTAGTGCAGGACAAAGGGAAATGCACAGAAGAGGAGTCTGACAAGGTCCAGAAGGACAGAAAGGGAGATGCTTCGTGTATAGGCTCTTTGTCCTCTGGAAAGGTAATAGGCCTCCTCGGAGGAGCAACTCAGTGTCTGTGGGGACAGATTGGACCCCAAAGAATGCGTCACTCAGAGGTGAACAGGACAGACCTCCCTACCTCAGCAAGGAAAAAAAAAAAAGCCATAAAAGGTCTTCAGCTCTTCCTCCTCTCCATTCACACTGTTATAACCGGCCTGTCCAACATCTTTTAAGCAGGACCTCCTTCGAGAGCAGTAAATTAACCAGCGGTGTTTCCTAAGCATCTTTATAGTGCCCAGGATCGCACTTCATTCTTCTCTAAGACTCACCACAATTGAGGGTTTGCTGAATGATTCACCCCTAACCCATCCCCCCTCCACAAAAACCCCAAACGGTATTAAATAGCAATTTAAAAACTGAACAAATACTATTTCCCATTGATAACACTAAATATCATATCTCTGTGTTGCTGGTCGTGGCCCGAAAGTCATGTCAGATATGCGGTGTGGTAAACTCACTTTGTCATTGAAGTTCAAAAATCAGATACCCTTTCCTTTAAAAAAAAAAAAAAAGATTAAACATTCTTGGAAATTTTTATCATCATTTCCATAGTGTAATTTTTTTTCAGATAGGAAAATAAAGGTCATTTTTAATCTTCAAATTCTAGTTGAGTGTTATCTCGCTTCAATTCTTGATAAACCCATCATTTAAAATTGACTATTCTAATTATAGCCACGTTTGGAGTTTTCAATCAAGAACGGTTGCTTCTTCCGGCTCTCGCAGGTAAAGCCTACAGATTTTAGAACTCCGGTGGGCCTCCCCCTCCAAAGCTGAAATTGCCCTTTGAACTCCCTTTCCCTTTTAAAACTGCCTAGGTTAAAAATTAAACCCCTACAGTGAAGGGCACCTGTATTGGCTCACCTTAATTTGCAGCTCTCCTGCAATGCTTTACAGCTGTCTGAATTAGCATAATTAAATCCACATCAGTGGAAAACCTCAATCGCCTCTCTCCTCTTCACATGTAGATGGTGACATTTGTCTAAGGTGCGAAGTAACAAAAGAACTTTTAAACAGTTGGCGATCCGGCTGAAAAGCAGGGTAATAGGATTGGTCTATTGTCTCGGGTGCACCTTAGGACCGGGAGCAGTGGTCAATGAGAGCTATTGGCCCAAGTAGGATGCAGTTTGCATTTCAATGCTGTGGGCAGGCAGGGCCTGAGTTGGAGGTGTGCATTTTACAACAGGCCTCTGCTGCTCTTTATCCTCCAGTAATGAGGATAAACAAAGCACCATTATGACTCTGGGAGGGTGGTTGTTTTTAAACTGGGGAGGCCTGCTGACCGTAGGTTAGTGACGAGACTACGCCGTGTGGTGCAGGCAGAGAGAATTCCTGGAGATGAGAACTGACGTGGGGTCCCGGGGTTAATTTCTGGAACAGGCAAATTTGCATACAAATGAAAAATGATGGGATTTCCGTTCTCCTAAATTCTCAATGTCATCAGCATCAAACAGCAGCTCCCTTGCCATTTGAAGAATATTCATGACTTTAGAAGGGGCACCTTGTTTGGTGTTCAGCTCAATGCAGGTCAATGACTTAATTCGCGAAACTTCATTCGGAGGGTGAATTTTCTGTGCGTCTTCGCAATTCTTCCAACTGTGGCTTGAATGATGTTTATTTTTACAATCACACACTTTTCTGAATAAACACTGAGTGGCATATGGCTGACTACTGTGAGCATTTACCTTTTTTACCCTGGTGACTTGCTTTATCCCATTTAACTGCCCCCCCCCCCCATTTTTTTTTAAATTGCACAAGATGACAACTTGGTCTATGTTGAGTTACTAGATATGAGAGACAGGACATGACAATACTTATTAATTTCTCCAAAACACATAATATTTCTTCATTATCATCCTGACTTTTAGTTATTTGTTTTTTTCATATTTAAATGCTTTATTTTTAAAGTAGTTTTAGGTTTGTATAGAGAGTTCCCATGTACTGCCTGCCCCACACAGGCACAGCCTCACCTGTTATCAACATCCCCCACCAGAGTGGTATATTTATTACAGCTGATGAACCTACACTGACACATCATAATTACCCAAAGTCCATACCTTACATTAGGGTTCACTCTTGGTGTTATATATTCTACAGTTTGGGGTAAAACTATATACACTTGTTATGCCCAGATTTCAAGATTCCCAAGAAACCACATCAGGGAGCCAGCCAATCCGATGCAAAAGCATAAGAATCTGTATTTCAAGTTAACTTGAGCTCTCCATCCACCAGACTCACCGACACATCGGCTAGCCAAGTGGCCAAGAGAGAGACCGAACCCCTCCCAGAGACCGGTTATATAGGGGGGGGGTTGGAGTAAGGGAGGAGAAAGGACTGTGCTTTGCCGATTGGCCAGACACAAGTCAATGTCCTGTTCCTGGGTGTGGCTAGCAGAGTCTTAGACTTCCGTGAAGAAGCTCCTTGCCCAACACGTGGCCAAGGTAAGATGGAGGACGTAGCCCTTACCCTGGGGGAAGGTGGAGGGCGTAGCCTTCGCCCTTTCAACACTCATATCCATCATTATAGTGTCGTGCATCATCATAATATCATATGGTTCCACTCCCCTGCAAAACCTCAGTGCTCCACTTATTCACCCCTCCCCCCTGCCCACAACCCCTGGGAACCATGTTTTACTGTGTCTATAGTTTTGCCCATTCCAGAATATCATGTAGGTGAAATCGTACAGCATGTAGCCTTTTCAGATTGGCTTTTCCCACTTAGTTATATGCACTGACGTTTCCTCCATGCCTTTTCCTGGCTTGACAGCTCATTTATTTTTAGTGAAGAATAACATTCCATTGTCTAGATGTACCACAGTTTATATCCCCATTCAAAACGAAAGGATATCGTCTTGTTTCCATTTATGCTTTTTTGATGACACAATTCACTCCTGCTCATTTTTATATTAGCAAAAGATATGCGTCAGGAAAGTGAAAGATCAGACAGAGGCCGAAAATCAGGACTACAGGCTGTCTCGCAAGGGGAGGACAGCAACCCGTGCAGAGGTGAGCACGCCTTTTGAGGGGCGGAATGGGAAGGGGTGGGGGCTTAGTGTACTCAGCGCACACTGATTGGTGGCTTAATGTATGGTCCATATAGGAACAAGGTCTTAGGGTATTTGGCAGGTGTTGATTGGTAGTTCAATGTATAGTCCATATAAGGTGCCTGGTTAGGTACTCAGGTATTT
The DNA here is from genome assembly GCF_028538775.1 of Myotis yumanensis. NCBI lineage: Eukaryota > Metazoa > Chordata > Mammalia > Chiroptera > Vespertilionidae > Myotis > Myotis yumanensis. Next base: position 68,035,663 of record NW_027223759.1, read on the forward strand.
CCAGGCTGCAGGTTATGTCATACTCCGCCCACCAGTTAGGGGAAGGGAGGATCTATCAGAAAGAAGTCCCGGTTCCCAGAAATGACTGCCAGTTAGCGTTTTGGTGCCTATGCTTTCTCACCCCCTTTCCATGATCTATTACTTGGAAACTGTTGGACACTGAAGGCCAGAATACTGTCTGGTGCTTGGTTAGCTAAGGCTGCCCTCAAGGAAGTCCTGCTGAGGAGGCTAAAAAGCTAATTCCAATGTAACCCTGATATTTGGGGGGTGGGGGGGGGTGGGGGGGGAGAGGTTGCAATCTGAATCCATGCCAGCAAGCCCAGTGTACACTCTTGATAACCTATAATTAAGTCAGTACCTCTATCCCAGATACTGGTCTTGCAGAACCTGTTATAGAGGCCATAAAACTGTGAACAGCGCACTGCCCCAGAGGGAGGGCTATTAACACTGGCATCAGGCCAGACCATAAGATATGGCCTGGAGACCCCCTAACACCTGGGGGCCTTCTTGCAAAGCCCTCGAAAAAGACCGGAAGTATAACCCCTATTTGCGGGACAAAGACCCCAGAAAGATATAAAAGAGAAGCCCCCTGCATGTTACTTTACTCAGATTTGGGAAGTTATTCCGTTGAGTCCGCCAGCATATTAAACAGTGTAACTCCTTTTCTCTAAAAGCGTTGCTTGGTTTTTCTTTGGTCTTCTGCAACACTGCCAGTGGCACCTCCTTATGAGAGAGACTCTCTCGCCCTCCCTACTGTGCCACTGATGATCCATACAACCCTGATAACTTTCTGAAGCCTCAAGTCCTGAAGTCTTCCTTTTCCTAAAATATAAATCACTCCAGATGTTGCTTTTGGATGCTTCTACAAATTAATGACTGTTAAAGTACGTAAACATTCTTGTTTAAATTGAGGACAGTATTGAAGTCTTTCCATTGATTCAATGACACAGTATTGCCCTCAGCCCCTCAGCTCTTCAGAAGTCCAGGATGCTTGGGCAGGTGTGCTTGCCCCACGCCCTTCCGATTTGCCTGCAGCTTCTGTGGGGAACAGTCCATGATGCCTTTTATTGGGTCATTGAATGCTCTTCAATACTTTACTTCTCCGTCATGGGTGAGGTGCCTCCCTGGCAGTTTGTCTTTGTTCTTTTTCTGAAATATTAATAAGAAAAGAATCACGCATGAAATGAAGAAATCTTGAAGAAGGAGAAGGTCCAACTTTCAGGATATAAAATGATTAAGAAACCCCTTAGAGCTGTGGTCGGCAAACTGCGGCTCGCGAGCCACATGCAGCTCTTTGGCCCCTTGAGTGTGGCTCTTCCTAAGCCTTAGGAGTACCCTAATTAAGTTAATAACAATGTACCTACCTATATAGTTTAAGTGTAAAAAATGTGGCTCTCAAAAGAAATTTCAGTTGTTGTACTGTTGATATTTGGCTCTGTTGACTAATGAGTTTGCCGACCACTGCCTTAGAGAAATAGCATCAAGGCAGCTGAATTGCTATGATACCAGCACATAACCATAAAGACATAACATACATGGGAAGAGAATGTATCTGCTTAAACTGAACTTCACTGGTCTTATATATCTCTGGGACAATAAGTAACTTTGACATATGTGTGCATTGATCAGAAATACTTTCACATTTTTCCTCAAGGAAGTTACATTTATTGTAATTATGACTTGCTAAAGGGGAATTTTGAAGCAATAAATAAACTATCTCAAAGCCCAGATGTCCTGTTTAGACAAGGAGTTTTATATTGATTCTAGCCGGCTTTCACCTACCCTCCTGTAGCAAATATCACAAAGACATAATTAGAAAATTCGGTACAATATTTAGCGCTGTTCGCTGTGTGATGGAATTGTTTGACTGCTGAGTAACTGAAGCTTGTTTGCATCCCAGTGTGTAGTGAAAGGCGAACTTCAAATAAAATGTTCTATCTCCTAACTCCAGCTCCTGAGTGTCTTGGAAGTATAATAGAGCAAGGCTTAAAACTCCCTGCTGGGGAAAGGCCAATTTGACACTGAAACTACTGTTAAATCACTACTGAAACACCGGCTTGCAAAAGAGTTCTTATTAGATAAATATAAAGCTTTAGAAGGCAGGAGGAAAACACACCCAAGTCACAGGGAAAAAGTGGGGGTGGGGGCAAGTCTTTAAAGTTGGACAGTATGTGTTGACAAAATGTGGAGATTTTAAGGCATGTATCTACACATTCATTTTATAAATTGTACATAAGACTGGCTCCTTTTCCAGCGCAAAATCAAATATTTGGATTTGTAAAAACCTATGGAAGCCAGATTTTAGACAAAAAGGGATTTTTGTCAGACTGTCAGTCCCTGAATTCCATCACAATCTGTTCGGCTGTTTTTGTTGCAGGCAGGCGTAAGACGCACTGGGTAAGTGTGTTTGTATTTATTATTAAAATAGGGATGTGAAACCCTGCTTTCTAACAGTGCTCGCATTCTGTAAGCCTGTGCTGGTCACAGAGATGTAGGCTCAGGAGATACAAGGGTGAAAGTCAGACACTGAGACAGGTTGCACCTCTTTGCAAAATGTGGTTTTGAGCTTTTTTTTAAAAAAATGACCCTGGCATTTTGCCTCAGTAACTTTTCCTGCGGTGATATGTACTGATTCTTGCCTTGAGGAGAGATGGCAGATCAAATTGTTTTATTTACTTGTCATGATTTCTTTATACCATCCTCTGCTCTAATAAAAAATAATAACTTGGTTCAACAGTTTCAACATCCTTTTTCATGTACATGTATGGTGATCTGCAAAGATTGCCTAAGAGAAAATTAAAGATAGAACTTAAACTTCCAATAGATGGGTCATTCTATTAAAGAACAAACAAACAAACATCAAATCTTACATAAACACATGTTTACGGAGCTAATTCTTCTTCCAGTCTCGGCTTTCTGAGGCATGGTGCTTGATAGTGACAACTAGCAGAAATGAGATTTGCGATGACATCATCCTTCATTTAATGAAACTCTTTAAAAAAGGAAAGTAATACAGTTCATTCTAATCACAATTGACTATGACAGAGGGAACATTTGAGGTCTTTTTCATATTTTAAAGATGCACAGAAAACCTTTTACCTTTAACTGAATGTATTCGTCAGCTCTGGCTACCATAACAAAATACCACAGACTAGGTGGCCTAAACAACAGAAATTGATTTTCTCACAGTTCTGGAGGCTGGAAGGTCAAGATCAAGGTCTCGGCAGGGTTGGTTTCTGGTGAGACCTTCCTTCCTGGCTCACAGACAGCACCTTGTTTATTGTGTCATCACATGGACTTTCTTCTATGCATGAAAGAGAATCTCTGGCATCTCCCCCTCTTCTTACAAGGACACTAGTCCTACTGGATGAGGGCCCCACCCTGAGTACCTCATTTAACCTTAATTACCTCCTTCAAGGCCCATCTCCAAGTAGTTACATGGAGTGTTAGGGCTTCAACATCTGAATTGGGGGGGGGGGGGGGCACACATTTCTGTCCATAGCACCAGGTGAACACACAAGCTCACTGGAACTCCAGGTGTCTTTGCACTGGCCAGCTTCACATCAACTCAGTGTAAGACTAGTCCCCATATTCTGTGCACAACTTCTGATTTGCAGTTTTATATGTTTTTGATTAGTAACACATGGGATAAATAAATGCTGATGCTCCATAAATAGTGTTCAATAGACAAATTATTTCTAAACATAAGGGCTTTGGAGAAAAAATAATGAAAAGGATTCTTAATGGTGAAAAAAGACTGAGAGTCACTGGAGAGAACATGACCTGCCTGAAGAGGTGAATTCATCCAAGGAGTCTCTTGAAATCACTCCCTGTATTCAGACCTGTGAATGCAAGTCATACAACCAGGCGTGGGAATTTTATTCTTTGTAAATATAGAGCAATAGTCACTTTTTAAAAAATTTGGGGAGAAGACCACTTTTGCTATGTTCAGTGGGTTCTTCTTGCCTTAGGCCTGGGCAGGGGCTGAGCCAGGGATCGGTGTGAACTACAGAGGAAACACCTTTTCTGACCGCTCATTGGCTAAGCTCCCTGTATGCCACTGGTAATATTCTTAGTAACTTGGGTAATAAGAATCCAAGAAGGTGACCTAGGGTTTTTCCACCACACTCCTGTAGAAAAAAACAAAGGACTGCTGCAGAAGGGCTAAGAAATGTCATATCCTGCCCTAGCCGGTTTGGCTCAGTAGATAATGCCTTGGCCTGCCTAGCACAGGGTTCAATTCTGACCAAGAGCATGTACCTAGGTTGCAGGCTTTTCCCTGGCTGGGGCCTAGGTCAGCACTCATGCAGGTGGCAACCAATCAAAGTGTTCCTCTCACTTTGATGTTTCTCTCTGTCTTTCCCTTTCTCTTCCACATTCTCTAAAAATCAATGGAAACATATCCTCAGGTGAGGACAAAAAAAAAATAATAAAGAAATGTCATATCCTATGAAAGACACATCTTGAAAATGCCTAAAGAAAGTTGTCATTTTTTTCATGGTGAAGGGACTGGAGTCCGTGTTGATGAAAACACCTTGGTGGCTGCGGTGACTGGCAGTGGCTGCAGCAGTGGGGTGATGGGGCTGGTGCCTTCCCCTGATCAGCCTGGTCGCCTCCCAAAAAAAGGAGGCCAGACTGCAGCTTAGGCTCTATCCCCAAGGGGAGCAGGGAGTGGGCCTAAGCCATCAGTAGGACATTCCCTGAGGACTCCCAGTATGTGAGAGGGGGCAGGCTGGGCTGAGGGACCACCGCCCCCCCCCCCCCCCCCAGTGCACGAATTTCGTGCACCGGGCCCCTAGTGTGATTAGGTCCAGCCAATTGAAAGTGATGTATGCCACTTCCAGGACTGGCCAGAAAACCATCTGTGTGAGCCTTCATGATTTCTCCTTTGCAAGTACCAATGGAGGCCATGTACGAGATCAGATATACAATGAGCCTGGGTCCCATAGCCACCACTTAATAGAGGTATCCAGAAAATCTGACAAGGAACAGGTTTTGTTGTATTAATCCACTGAGATTTAGGGTTTTTTTCTTAGAGCAGCTAGCATTAGTTGTTTTTATTAATATAATATCAAGGACAATTTTTGAAAATTTGGGATAGTACACTAAATTTTATTTATTGAAATATATATGCCCTTGAAGAAAGCCAGACAAAAATACAAAATTTCTAATTGTTTCAAGACATCAAATAAATATAGTTGCTATCTTGGCATCTTTTTTCTTCATCACCAGCAAGATTCTGACCAGAGTATTTCTGAATCAAATATGAATTATTATGTTCCACTAGGTCAGTGATGGCGAACCTATGACACGTGTGTCAGAGGTGACACGCAAACTAATTTTTTTGGTTGACTTTTCTTTGTTAAATGGCATTTAAATACATAAAAGAAATATCAAAAATATAAGTCTTTGTTTTACTATGGTTGCAAATATCAAAAAATTTCTATATGTGACACGGCACCAGAGTTAAGTTAGGGTTTTTCAAAATGCTGACACGCCGAGCTCAAAAGGTTCGCCATCACTGCACTAGGTGCACACACAAATCACAATAAGGTTTTAGGCTTCAACCTGTTCCCATCATTAATACTACTGAACACTGGGAAGCACTTTTCAAAAACAGATTTAAAGGTCTTGATCAGATGCCACCTGCAATTTCTCCCTCCTCCCTAAAATACATCCTGGTGAGAATTCTGTATCTTCTGGTCCATTTGTTTGGCAAACCACTGTGTAAGCTTAGGGATGACAAATAGGTTGTACCTAATGTGTTTGCTCTAATGAGTTTGTAGTGGCTGCCAGAGACAGTGCTGTGAAGGAATCAGAGGTGGAGCCAGAGATCATTGGAATTACCTTTGTCTGCCAAGGGCCAGAGAGGGTGGCAAGGTGGTGCACGTCCTAGACTTGTTATCGCTGGCTTACACTGTGTTTCTAAATATTACATTTCTCTGTCTATCTGTCTACTTCAGATAGGGTCCTGTCTTGTTGAAAATGTTAAAACCCCCATCTAAGGCCATACACTTATTCCAGTAACTACTGTTCAATCATGCAACAGTGTGGGTTGCCATTTTTAGAGCTGTGTTAATTTAGGTCAGACTTGTCTGACTTACTCTAATTTGTCTGACTCATCTCCAATTACCAGTGAAGATGGCACTGTATAAGATCTGGTATCTAGGATGTGGAGTTCACAGACATCCTAATAGATTCCCTGCCTTCTATTAGATGATGATGTTAGGAAGTGAACATTATTATACATTCTTGATGGGAGTGTACATTGTGATAAATTTTCTGTAGTACACTTTAGTAATATGTATAGAAATGTAAAATATATCTATACTTTGACTCAGTAATTGTACTTTTTGGACTTTATCCTAAAAAACAAATGGACATTATATTCAATGATATCAATATTAGCCTTTTTTTTGTTGTATTGGTATAGCACTTTATTTTTTAAATTTTTCAATTACAATTGACATTCAATATTATTTTATTTTATTTTTTTATTGATTTTTTACAGAGAGGAAGGGAGAGGGATAGAGAGTTAGAAACATCGATGAGAGAGAAACATCGATCAGCTGCCTCCTGCACACCACCTACTGGGGATGTGCTTGCAACCAAGGTACATGCCCTTGACTGGAATCGAACCTGGGACCTTCCAGTCCACAGACCGATGCTCTATCCACTGAGCCAAACCAGTTAGGGCTAATATTATTTTATACTAGGGGCCCAGTGCACGAATTCATGCATCTTGAAAGGAACTGTGGGCACAGGCCCATCCTCCACACCCCCACCCAGCCCCTTCCACCACAGCCCCCAGTCCCCTGTCTGCTGGCAGCCCCATGAGTGGCGGCTGCTGCCCCAATTGTCCCTCAGGAGCAGGGTGAGGTGGAGAAGCCCTCAAGGATGATCAGAGCTGGCAGCTGCCACTTGCACCTGCTAACAGTGCTGAGTGATCAGGGCTGGCGCCCGGCACCAGCAGCGGGTGCGAGCGCCCGGCGGGACCTCTGCATGCTGGAGCAAAGAATTTTCAGTAACCACCAGAGGCTCGCCCTGATGACAGTGACTGGTGCCCCACCTTGATCTGGCGCCTCTGCTCACCTGCTCCACCATCCTGCCATGGCCGATGCTCTCCATGTTCTGCGCTCTGCCACCTGCTGCTGATGCCTGCTATGATCCATGTGCACCCCCTGGTGGTCAGCACATGTCATAGTGACCGATTGTTCCGCTGTTTGGTCTATTTGCATATTAGGGTTATATATATATATATATATATATATATATATATATATATATATATATATTTGTTTTAGGTGTACAACATAGATGTTAGACATTTATATAATTTACGAAGGGATTCACCAGATAAGTCTAGTACCCACCCGGAAGCATCATTGACTATACTAGAGGCCCAGTGCATGAAATTCGTGCCTGGGAGGTGGGTGATCCTTCAGCCCAGTCTGCACCCTCTCCAATCAGGGACCCCATGGGAGGATGTCTGATTGTAGTCAGACACCCCCCTCACAATCTGGGACTGCTGGCTCCTAACCACTCACCTTCCTGCCTGCCTGATTGCCCCCAACCACTCCCCTGCTGGCCTGATTGACACCTAACTGCTCCCCTGCCAGCCTGATTGCCCCCAACTCCCCTCCCCTGACAGCCAGATCACCCACAGCTGCCCTCCCCTTCCAAACATCTTGTGGTAACCATCTTGTGGTGGTCATCTTATGGTGGCCATCTTGTGATGATGTCATGGTGGCCATCTTGTGACGACGTCACGTGATGCCACCAAGGCTTTTATTATATAGGACTAGAGTCCTGTTGCACAAAATTCATGCACGAGGAGGGGTGTCCCTTACCTAAGCCTGTACCCTCTCCAATATGGGACCACTTGAGGGATATCCAGTGGGATCGGGCCTAAACAGGCAGTCAGACATCCCTCTCACAATCCAGGACTGCTGGCTCCCTACCACTCGCCTGCCTGCCTGCCTGATTGCCCCTAACTGCTCCCCTGCCAGCCTGATCGATGCCTAACTGCTCCCCTGCCAGCCCAATTGCCCCCAACTGCCCTCCCCTGCAAACCTGGTCACCCCTAACTGTTCTCCCCTGCTGGCCTGGTCACCCCCAACTGCCGTCCCCTGCTGGCCCAGTCACCCCTAACTGCCCTGCCCTGCTGGCCTGGTCGCCCCCAACTGCCCTCCCTGCTGGCCTGGGTCCCCCACAACTGCCCTCCCCTGCCAGCCATCTTGTGTCCACATGGGTGCAACCATCTTGTGTGTTGGAGTGATGGTCAATTTGCATATTGCCTCTTTATTATATAGGATTTTCTATGCTGTACCTTACATCCCTGTGGCTATTTTGTAACTATAAATTTATACTTTTTAATTTCTTCACCTTTATTTGTTTTTTTAAAAATATATTTTATTGATTTTTTACAGAGAGGAAGGGAGAGAGATAGAGAGTTAGAAACATTAATGAGAGAGAAACATCGATCAGCTGCCTCCTGCACACCCCCTACTGTGGATGTGCCCGCAACCAAGGTATATGCCCTTGACCGAAATCATACCTGGGACCTTTCAGTCCACAGGCCGATGCTCTATCCACTGAGCAAAACCAGTTAGGGCTGTAGACTTGTTTTTAATAGTAATGTCCATCATTAAAGGATTGGTTAAATATGTTATGATGTATCTGTATAATGGAACAGTATATAGCCTTTGAATAAGATAAAGTAAATCAATGCAGCACGAAAAGCCATATGATAGAACACACAGTGAAGAATGCAGGTGGAGAACATTACACATAATATTAATTTATCAAACATGCAGCTTATATTGCAGTGCATATAATATTATTCTATCTAGTGCTTTTACAAAAGGCTTCTATGATATAAAAATAAACTGAGCCCTAGCTGGTGTGGTCCAGATGGTTGGACATCATCCCATGCGCAGAATGGTTGCTGGTTCGATCCTCGGTCAGGACAAATGCCCTGGTTGCAGGTTCAATCCCCAGTAGAGGGCATGCAGGAGGCAGCCGATGGATGTTTTGCTCTCAGATAGATGTTCTTTTCTTTCTCTCTTCCTTACTCCCTCTCTGACATCAATTAAAAAAATCTATAAAGTAAAAATAAAAATGAACTGAAAGTACATATTTCACATAATAAGAGAGGGTACATCTGTGGGATAGGATGGAAGCAAGGGAAAAGGCAAGATCAAGGTAGCTCTACATTATATACTTCTGTATTTTTCAATTTTTTACAATTAGCACATATTACCTTTTTATCAACAAAAGCAAAATAATTATTTTATTTTGAGCAGAATAAAAGAGGTATTAGAAGTTGATAATTCCTGTGTTTTCTTCAAGATAAAATAAAAATCCTAAATACAAGAATTCAAAACTTCTTCTAAAATATAAATAGGTGTTCTAATATACATATTACATATTTTAAAGTTTACCCAAACTACAGAAAGATAATCAATCTAAAGAAAATGGAAACCATAATGGTCTGCATTGGGAAGTGTAATATTAAATATGAAATTTTATGGAAGTCTACTGTTTTTGGAGAGTATTAGATCATATATTAAGTGCCTGGAAAATACACCAAAAAGTAGAAAATTCAATCCAGGAGGCCAACATGTGTAGTGATTGGTTTTTACTTGCCTAGATCCACTATCCTTTTTGTGACAATCCTATATAATAAAAGCCCAGTGACTGAAATGGTGGAATGACCAGAATGACCAGAGAGCAGAATGACCAGGGCCCTTTGCCCTGGCTGGCCATGCCCCCCAGGGAGTGGATAGAGGCAATCACACAGGCAGGCAGAGGTAGTTAGGAGCGATCATAAGGCAGGCGAATGGTTAGGGGCAATGAGGCAGGCAGAGTGGTTAGGGGCAATCAGGCAGGCAGGCAAGTGGTTAGGGGCGATGAGGCAGGCAGGCAGAGGTGGTTAGGGGTGATGAGGCAGGCAGGAAGAGGCAGTTAGGGGTGATCAGGCAGGCAGGAGAGCGGTTAGGGGCTATTAGGAAGGCAAGCAAGCAGTTAGAAGCTAGCGGTCCCGGATTGTGAGAGGGATGTCCAACTGCCAGTTTAGCCCTGATCTGCAGGGATCCCTGTGGGATCAGGCTTAACCCGGCAGTTGGACATCCTCCAAAAGGTCCCAGGTTGTGAGAGGGTGCAGGCCGGGCTGAGGGACCACCCCCCGCTCCCATGTATGAATTTCATGCACTGTACCTCCAGTAGAAGTATAATGACAGTTACCTGCCATTTTTAAAAACATACATTTTATTGATTTTTTTACAGAGAGGAAGGGAGAGGCATACAGAGTTAGAAACATCGATGGGAGAAAAACATCGATAGGCCGCCTCCTGCACACCTCCTACTGGGGATGTGCCTGCAACCAAGGTACATGCCCTTGACTGAAATCGAACCCAGGACCCTTCAGTCCGCAGGCCGACGCTCTATCCACTGAGCCAAACCGGGGCACCTGCCATTTTTTAGGAACCCCATGTGTTCTTTCCTATCCTGGCCAGTGGGTGGGCATAGGACCTGAGCTATGCTGCTCACCAGTCTTTCTTCTAAGAATTGTCCTTTTGAACACAATTACCCAGGAAGTAGTTGAGGCTTCCTGGATCCCCAAGACTCTACTTTTGTTTTGTTTTATTTCTTCTGTTTTTTGTTTTACTTTCCCAATGCCTAGTGATTCATTTACTCAATGAATATTTAGGTGCCAATTACTGTGCAAAATAGTAACTTATCTCTAATATTCTATGTAAGATCAATAATAAATACAAATCAGCAAACATGAAGTGTGTGAGTCAGTGATAAGTGTCACAGAAATAAAATTTCTGTTGGGATGGCATTGAAATTTTAAATAGGGGGTCAAGGGAGATCTCATTGAGAAAGTGAGGTGTGAGAAAAAAATAACAGAAGGAAGGGTGGGAATGAGCCAGATGGTGATCTGGAAAAAGATCTGGAGATGGACAGGTCTGAGGTGGGATTGTGCCCTGGGTCTTCAAGGAATTTGTGACTGGAGCAGAGAGAGAAGGAGGGAGAGGGTGGCAGGAGGTGAGGTCCAAGTTGTCTGGGAGCCAAGGGTAGATCAAGTAGGACCTCCTTGGTCAGAGTGTAACAGGAGCCATTGAAAGGTTTAAGTAGACAAGTGACATTGCTTGACTTACATTTAAACATGACCCATTTCTCTACTAGATTGAAAGTTGCCTGAGGAAGGGCAAGGGCAGAAGCCTGGGGACCACTTTGGAGGCTCCTGCATTCATTCATCCAGGTGAGGGATGGTGGTGGATTGGTAGAGGGTGACACCCTGAGGTAATGAGAAACTGGAATTCTGGGAATAGTCTGTTGGTTCAGGTTTTCCTGACCCTATGAGTGATTCCATTTCCTTCCAATAAATTATTTTTCTCTCTAAAGCTAGACATTTTGGATTTTTAGTCTTATAACCCAAGAATCCTAACAGATTCAGAATGTCCAGAAAAAATAAGAGAATTAATATTTTGCTAATTCTGTGATCTTGGGTACATTAACCTATTTGCACCTCATTTCTTCTTCTGTAAAATAGTGAAGTAATAATAGGTTGAACTATATAAAATTGTCATTTTTGTAGGCCAAAAATCATCCAGTATTGGCTCTTTCATATGACTTATCTGTAGGACCCACCGTATAATACAGGTTAAACATTTACCACACTGCGTATGATTTAAAAAAATGTGAACTATTACTGCCCTTATTACTAACTGTGCTTTTGTATTTCCGTTTTTCACTTAGTCTTGTGACAGTCTCTTGGGATAGGCAGGGCAGGCGACATTACCCACATGTTCGAAGAGCTTCCTCCAGCACTTGAAAGGTGTGCTTTCACACATCATGCCACTCGAGTCTCAAAACAATCACATGTATTCAAGTCTGCTTTGCTTGTTCAAATTAACTAATTAAATAGAAGACAAGAAATTTGTACATGATTGATTTTCCCCCCACAATAGATAGGGATAAAATTGTGTTACCCTAACATGGATATTTTGATTGATAAGATGCACAAAAGCAATGTTTAGAGCTCTTGATCTTCAGGATGCAGCTCAATGATCATGTCTTTTCTGAGAAATCCTGTGATTCCTGGGGGCAGATTTTTTTTTTTTTGCTCTGTTCTCCAGCCTCAATAGTCCTTTGCCCATCATATCTATTAGCATAAGTAGATGTTTTGTGAACATTATACATAATATTGCAACCTTTTGGTTTATGTGTCTTTTCACTTCTGCTTTGATTCCTTATTTAGCTCTGATTTCTTCACATCTAGCATAGTTCCAGGCCTAATGAATGGTTAAAAATTAACAAGGAACCAAATAAAGGAATGAATTAATGATTATTCTCTTTGTTTTGTTCATTAGAAAACCAAAGCCCCAGAGTGTATAGTGGGTTGCCCAATTTTGCATAACTACTCACTGAATAAGCCAGGAGTCAAGCCCGGGTTGCACAAAACCTTGTCCAGAATGCCATCAAATGTAGCATTAAGCTTCAGACCAAATGAAACAGTAGGTGTACTCTGCCTTGAATGTGCCTACCAGACGAAAACCCACCCCAGATGGCACATCCAATTTAATCAACATCACCTGTGAGCCAAACTGAACAGTAAATGTTAAGACAGGATCACTAATAATGGGGACCTGGAATGTAGCCAGAATTAAAACAATGATCTGCTTAACAATCCCTCTGGGCTGGATGCATGTGGAGAACGGATAAATGCTGGATATCGAAACAGCTGTTGTATGGCAAACTGAAATGGGGCAATCATAGATAGCAAAGGGAGAAGAAACACTTGAAAGTTGTCTTAAATAAAGTAGTGCTTTAAATAGTGTGACCTGGCTGTGGCCTTTGAAGAAACAACCACCACATACAACCTACCCTGACATGCATTGGGAGACAATGAGGTGGCTTTGGTGAGCAAAGCCTATGGAATTATAAAAGGCAATGACAACTGGTAACCATTAGTCCCCAATACACATGGACAGCATAAGTCCAGACATCACCGTGGAATATGAAGCCCGGTGCTCCAAGTGAAAATTCCATGGCACTGCTTGCTGAACTTTTCCTCTTACCATGGCTATTTTTTTTTTTTTTGTGAACTCCTTGTAGACATTGTATAACTATCCTGTTTTTCATATGCTTTCTATTGCCTATTATTTTTAGATTATTATTATCTAATGTCTTTTCATGATAATCACTATCACAAATTATCTTTGATCAGAATCCAAAGTTGATGTTCAAAATATTTTGCAAGCAGACACAGGCATAGGGCAAGCACAGTGCCAGTGCGATGATGCCCTCCTGACTCGCACCGGCCGCTGCCCCTGTTCTTTGGGCTGATGACTCTCCACTGTGAAGGATAGTAGGTCTGCATGCACACAGTGCTCAAGGAAAGGACTTCTTGACTGATTGATTCCCTAAGTGAATTTTATGCTTACCTGTCAGTTGGAGAAATCCCATATCAGTGTGTAATTTATCATCGGAACAACTGTATTAAAATAAGCATGCCAATTACAGAATTAGGAGGAACAAATAAGCAGGCAACCAAGTAAGAAATCAGTTGTTCAAAAACATTTTAATGTATTTAAATCATTTAAAAATACATCCTCTGCATCACGGTGTTGATATTTGAGAACATAGAGATAAAAGGAACTGTGCTTACTTTCCAGGAGCATATAGGTTTGTAGACATACAAATTTACCTCTAGTACTGTCAACAACAATATGGCCAATGTTCTAAGAATAAGGTCAGCATAATCATTTTTAAAAATTTGTCTTGATTGTTGAAAGTATTACAGATGTCCCCTTTTTTCCCATTGACCCCCTTCACCCCATCTGTGCCCCCCGCCCCCACAAAAGGCATAATCATTTTATTTTTTTATTTTTTTTCACTTAATTTTTTTATTATTAAATTCTTTAAAAGCTGTGAGATCACTATAAGGTTGACAAGTGCAGTTGCATTTTATATAGGTAAACATTGGGTAATCTCATCCAGACTTCCTGGTATGGGAATTTCTATCACAGCGCCCCTAGAGGAAGCTAGCAGCTTTGCTGGACCACTCACAGTACCAGGGAGAGAAGCCATTCATAAGGGAAGCAACATTTTTAAAGAATTTCCATATTTTAAAATAGCACTTTGCAAGATATACTACAATTGTGGATTTCCTCACATTCCCTTCTCTAAATTATTCACTAAGAACTTAGTTAGACTGGATCTTAAGACCCAAGAGATTTTTAACTTGCAACCAGAATGTCTTCTAATTTTTAGCCTCACAGTTACCAAGTGTAACTTTCACCAAATCTCAATAGCCCTCAAAACACTCGATGAAAGGGAATTTATGTTGTAGGCAAACTTCAGGGAAACAAAGGAAACTTTATTCATTTCCCCTTGTCCTTGTTTAGTTAGGTTATTTGATCCCCATTGGTAAGTTGTTCATCATCCAGTTCATTTAGTTTTTAACAAAAACTTCCATCATTCCTTAACTGCTTTGATGTGGGAAAACATTTGTTGGGTATCTTACTAAATGTTGATATTCCCATACGGTAGACATTGGACTACATAGATACTATTTCAACTCGCAAGGAGCTTCTAATAAAATCAAGAGAGGTAGGCATGTAAGTAAGCGAGAACTACATGAAGTTGCCCATACTTGTGAGATTGCATGAGCAGGAATCAATGAGTGACACAAAGAAAGGAGTGGTCAGTTCTCTCTTCTGTATACACTGGCCTACCAAGATAACGATATTCCAACAAGAGGAGAGAATACTTAAATATATTTTTCCTCTGTGAGATGACTATCTCTGGGATACATCCTACTAATATTCCTTGTATGTAGAGCATTTGCTTAGTATGCTTTTCTATGTTTGGAACTTTTTGATGGCTATTGTAGCATTCATATTGATGGCTTGCATATGTTCCTAAAAAACTATACCTATTTGATGTTATACAATTAAGAAGGTCCCAATGGGTAAAGTATTGAATACCAACTAGTATTCAGTATAACAAGTAGCTCAATGTAGTATCTTAGATATATAGCCTTGGGGTTCTTTCTGATATCTATATCTATATCTATATCTATATCTATATCTATATCTACATCTATATCTATATCTATCTATTGATATTGATATCCATATTTATATTATGTCTATATCTATCAATGAAGAGACACCTCATAGTTTGAAGAGAACATGGGTGATGAGATGAGAGAGATCACAAATGCTTTCTACCACCACCTCATTCCATTATTTTGAGCCTAGTCTCTGAGATACCTTCAAGGTGACTAGAATAATTCTATTATCTCTCTGACATTGTTTGGTGTTGCTAACAATTAAACTCCAACAGTAAAGCAGCTTCATAAGAGCTCTGCAGTGTCACATTACAGAGAACAGATGTCGAGAGAAAGGTTCACTATCTTAAAGTAACTTCATAAACAGAACACTCAGGTGTGACCACCAGAGGAGAAGGCGAGATTGGATTTTTTACAGTCGAGTGATAGGCACAGCCTCTTTCCTTGATATGCCAACAGAGAAATTTTGTTAGCAGTGTTCTGTGAACAAAACACTTAAGAGAATGTATGTATACAATAGTTAAAAAAGGGGGTTACTGACACAGATGCCAATTTGGTGGGGCATATGGAACATTTACACTTGCCTTTTTCTTGCTTGCTTGCTACAGCTGGTGCTGATTTAGTATGTGAAATTTTACTAGCAGGAGTGCTAATCAAGACCGAGATTCTGTGAGGATTTAGTCATTTATGTAGGGGAAACTACGGGTATCATTAAAAAGTAGAAGATCATCTTATGGAAAAGCATTACCGTTATCAACCTCATTTTTAAACTAAACAGACACAATGGTACTGTAAGTATCGCTTTAGCAGCCGAAAGAGTCAGAATGTTTTCCCGATAATGTTCTAAGAGGATGGCACCCACGGTGTACAGTTGTGGGGGAGGCACGTTAACGTTGGGTAGTGTCAGAGTAACGCAGAAGGGTGAGCAGTTTAGCAGTCAGTTGCTTGACTTTGTGTGTGTAGTGGTTCGGAAAAACTGCCTTTTGGAAACATTCGATTTGTAAGAAACAAAATGTAATTGTAATGATATACAAGGTGAATGCATTTTCCTGGGTCATTTGGGGGCAGTCAGGGGAGGTGGAGAAGTGGGCCGGGGTTGATTTTTTCCTCCCTTATATTTTTGAACAAAGAGTTTTGCACCATGAGGCCAAATTTCAGAGCATAATCCCAGCGATCATAGCGGGGGTTGAGAAAAAGATTAAATTAACAAAAACAACAAAAAATCTCCCAAGTGGCAGCAATCGCGCTGCCGGTACATTAAATATGTTGTACAGGTGGCTCGGTGGAGTTGGAGACCTGCACAGCAGCCACAAGACATCTGCTGCCGGAGGAAACTCGCAATGTGGCAGCGTGGTGTGTGTAGCTCTCCGTGGAAGGGTGCCAGCTGCCCAGGGCTTCGCTTCTACAGATGACGGAGCCTTGTTGGTGCTTCAGATGAAGCGGGCATCATCCCCACCCTCCGCTCCGTGCGGATTTAAAGGACCAGGGATTCCTGCCATGAAAGTCTGGTTAGATGTTGTTGGGTGAGTTGTAGGTCATCTTTCTAATATTCCCGCGGCCTTGGTCCATCAGTGTGACAGCAAGCACAGCCTGCCTTCAAACCGTTCTTATTCTGTGTTCATGTTTCATGTCCGTGACTCACTGCGAGTTACCCATGATTTTCATGATTTTAGCCTTAAGTGTTCTCAGAAGAGATATTTGAAAAATAAAGTCTGCTAAAATGCAAGCAACAGATTTTATTTTAAAATAATTAATGGTTATGAATGTTTTAGGTGGTTGGTTTAATTGTTTTAGGGCATTTTCATGTAAATATGGCATCTATTTGTTGTGGATAGTCCTCACCTGAGGACATTTTCCTCATTGATTTTTTTCAGAGAGGAGGGAGGGAGAGAGAAAGAGAGAGAGAGAGAGAGAGGAGAGAGACACATCGATTGGTTGCCTCCTGGAGGCAGCACAAACCAGCGACCCTCTGGTGCGTGGGCTGATACTAACCACATAGGCCAGGGCAAATATGGCACCTTTAAAAGCAGAATACATATTATGACTAATTAAAATTTATTTATTATTACCACACACCAACCTCTATGTTAAAAGTAACCTGCAGCTCTTTCTCAGAATCTAGATATTAATCAGAACATCTTAATTATTTTATTTACTCAGGCTTTAATAACATTTTTACTATAAACATGACCATCTGGGATATCTGATTAAAACTGGCAAAGCTGAAGATCTATCCTTAAATGCATGAAGAGAAAAGGATGAGTAGGCTTATACCAAAGTGTCAAATTTTAAAACAACTAATACAAACTTTTTCCTTTTTTCTCCTTCAACAATCCCTTCCATCTACAATAATGCCCCAGACATGAAGTTTCAAGAAATAAAAAGAAAGGGCAGCTAGTTAATTGGATATTTGGTTGCTTAAACACATGAGAAAAATCATATAGTTCTTTTTTTAAAGGCAAATATTAGACAGGGTAAAAAATGAGTATTTTTAGTCATTTGTTTACATGTACATAATTTAAGCTGTAATGATTTCTAAGCACTAATAATTTTCTTTAGAAGTTCTGTTAGGCTATGTTGAAGGAAAGAACTTATTCCTGAGAGTGCACCTGATGAGTATGGTTAGAGAATTTCCTCAGCGAGGCAATCATTTATGTGAAAACGTCTGTGTTAAGTTCTAGGGCCAACTACCCATTCTTTCCCCTTCAAACTATCTTAAATTTGCCCTTAATCATCTACTATGCTGTCATGCTTATGTGTAATAGGAAAACTAAAATGCCTGATTGGAAAAAAGAAACAGGTATTCACTCTTTAAATATATCAGGTCAGCCAGCTGAAGCATACATTAGGATGGTCTACAAACTGCGAACAGTGACAGCAAGCATATGGCAAATTTGAACTGTCTGCAGGTCAACTCTTACTTTTGCCTTCCAAATGTCTGTCAGTCATTGTTAGAATCTAAGTACATGTGTGAATGGGTGGGATTCAACAATATGAAATCAGTCAGCAAATTCATGGAGCAAGTGAATATTTTCTGTGTCTTTGTGTCTCATGTGCAACCTTTCTTATAGCAATCTTGCAAAATTTTATCCAGAAGAAAACAAGCCCTTTGAAGAGCACCATTGCCTTTTTTTGTTGTTCAGTTAGGAAGATATATAATCATATGCTGTGTGTGTGTGTTTGTGTGCATTCATGGGTGTGCTTGTGAATGTGTGTTCATGAGAACCAGTAAGATGCTCAGATTGGTGCCTTTGTCAATATTATGACTGTTCCTATTGCTCTGATTATACCTTTCACTGTGAGAATAGAAAGTTATCTTTTAATTTTTCTCCTATCAGAGTATGTTTGCTTTCTAAAGCCAGTAATGTCTGGAGACCAATAACTGTGACTATGTCTCCTTTTTGCCAGAAATAGTAATAATAGGGATAAGACTGTAGCTGGAATGAAAAATGAAGTGGAGTTCCTGGGACAGATGGAGAGCAAGTTATAGAGCAAGAGAGGAGAGGAGAACAGAAGAGAGGATTTGAAACATGAGTCTTGAAACTGACAAACCACCAAACTTCCAAAGGGACGAAGACACTGAACTCCACAACATTTTCTGAACATATATGAGAAGATGCATGAACCATAAGCGCTGGAGCTGCCTTAATCTTGAAACACTGCATTCACAACAACTTCAGTTATGGCGTCAGATGTTGGACGAGAGAGAAGTTGCTCATTTCTCCAGGGCCAGAAGAATTCTTGTCACATAAAAAAAATCACTTGTCAAAATAAGAGCTTGAAGAAGTTGTTCCAACTTAACTGAAACAGCACAAGGAAAGGTGGCCTTGACTCAATTTAAGAAGGACATGTTGACATTACCCTTATCTTCACTCTAAGGATCTATTGCTTCAGCCATTTGAAAAAGCACGGTTATTGTCCCTATTACTTTTTTATTAACAATTTTTCATTTGTATTAAGTTTTGTGCATTCAAAAGTACTTTTGCATACAATCTCAAACTGAGGCATTCAAATTATATTTTTTAAATCTTTATATTACAAATTTAAAAGGGAAAACATTTTAGAACATTATTAACATCCCAAAGATATGAAAATAGCTAGAAACAATTCAATCAAACTCCCAACATACCATGTTCTTTGTTTTCCAAAGATTGGACTTGTGTGGATTGAGATTGTGTCGTTCAGTAAATGTTAAACTAAGCCTAATATTCCATTACAATAAAATCAGATAGATAATAGATTTTCATTGTAAATCTGTCACTTAATTGCTCTTTCTTAGCTTATTTTCCTCATATTAAAAATCAGGAATAATGATTCTTATCTTGAACTGCTACAGGGGTATGCTGATAAATGTTTAACAACTTGATCATCCACCCCCTGAAAAAAGGACCTGATGTGTAGCTTTTATCAGTTTCCATGATGTAAGTACTCCAACTATGGACAATTCCAAGCTACCAACATGACATCGCTAAATACATAGTTGGTAAGAGATGTGAATAATCAGCTCTGTGGAGCTAATTGAGGTCCCACCGGTGTGTTCTAGTACACCACTGCATGGCTTTAAAGGGATAGTTTGATTTCATAGAATTGCTCTTCTGTATTATTATAATTCATAACAATAAGAATATCTTAAGAAATAATAGTTTAGTGGATGCTGCTGGAACCATGCCATTGGATTCCTTGCATGCAGTGATGTATCCATTTTCTAGCTGCTGTGGGTATAGACTAATAACCATTTATAGCTGTCTCCTTTTTTGCAGAACTGCCCTTAACAAGGAGACTATGGAGGACTTGAGGTCCTGGCTCTCAGGTAAGGATGCTTCCTTGTGGGGATCATAGTAAGACCAATAAACGCAAAAGCATGGCTGCTTTCACATCACTCTGAGCTCTCCTTATAATTGGCCATGATTAACATAAAAAGGTAGGGCTGCTGCTACGTAAAGGGGAATGTGGGTGCCTCTCCTGCCTATTGTAACTTGTACTTGTGAAGAGCAAGTACAATACTTGTAGCTTGAGAAGGATGTGAAAACAGATACCAGCAATGAGGTTCTGGGTTAAACCACCAGGCAAACCTCCTGGCCCAGCCAGAATGCTAATTGAAAGGAGAAGCGTCTAACATGGCTGAAAAGGAGAGAGAGGATGAATCAGTTATTGCCTCAGCGTCTACTGCTGCAGTGAGGATGTAGTTTGTCCCATTAACTTTCCTGGAAATTCTGACAAACCAGAATCCTGTAAGAGACTGTGCCTGGATGGAAACACTTAGTCATTCATGGAAACGCTGTTGTCTACTGGAAAGGCTCTTACAAACTCTCTTCTGTTCAGTGTCTATGGTTTTGGTAGACCTCTGACAAATTATTTAGTTCAAAACTTGAAGTGTGTGAGTGCTTGCATGTGTGCATCTATGTTTTATACAGGATGATATGTGCAACCTTAATAACCGTTGTTCAGTGATAATAACCAAGGTTGTTGGAGTAGGTCATGAATCATGCCAGCTGGCTCTCCTACAAATTCATGCCATCCAACCCAGCTGGACCCTCACTGCTATTCAGCAGTCTTTTGTCTCTGGTTTTTTCCCCCCTATTGTATTCCCCACAGCTGCTATTCCATACCCTTTCCCTTCTCCTCAAGTCCAGAAAAATATTCCTGTACATTTCATACCAGTGGATGACCTCCAAACCTACTTTACAGTGGTTGAAGCTATTCTGATCCAAACTCCAACTTGTTAATCCTCAACCGGCTTTGGGAACATTGTTTTCTTGTGGGTCTCTCTATCTTTCCATTGCTTACTCTTTCCTGTTCTACCTCCCACCCTTCAAATAGAGTTTCCCTACGGCTCTCTTTGGTCATCATTCACCATCCTCATAATAAGCCACGCACAAAACACATCAACATTCTCTCATCTCTTCTGTCAATTATATGTTCACAAAGTTTCTCTTTTAAATTTGCATGTGATAGGCATTGCCCAGGTTAGAACCTCATTTTCTCCCTCCTAGATAGTAGAAGCCCTCAGTGTCTCTTCTATATGTCCACCAGAATAATCTTTCTAAAACATAGATTCGATCCATTTTCCTACTCAGACTTTTTGTTTTTATATTTTGCTATGAATAAAATGTTTTGTATTTTATTTTAAACACAATACTTTATACTGTATAATATAGTACATTAAAATGTATATAATATGTAAGTAGCATTCTACAAATAGTATAGTAATCACCGATCACAATCTTGTCTAAGAAATAAGATACTGCCTTTGTTTTGAAAGTTATGTTGCATGAGCTCCTTTTTGGTGATATAATTGCCCTATCTCTGCCCTAAATGTAACCTCTGAATTATGTTAGTCATTTTCTTGTGTGTGTTTTTAAAGTTTTCCATATATGTGTATATATTAATCTATGCAGAGGTTGTATATGTGTAAATATATATAAAATATGTATATCTATGTGGTTTAATTTGGCCTGCTTTTAAACTGTATATATAAAAGAAATCCTAATGTTTTATTGTAGAACTTGGTATTTCACTCATATTCTGTTTGTGAGTTTATAATTTCTGTTTCACTGTTGCATAGTACTCCATTTCAAGAATGCATTCCAATTTATTTTTTTATTCTACTGCTGGTGGACATTTGGATTGACTTGCCATTACAAAAAGGTGTTGCTGGAATTTTTCTTGTGCACGTTTCTCTATGTTTATGTGATTCCTGTACGCAAGAGTTTCTCTAGGATATATAGATAGAAGTGATATTGTTGGATATGCACAACTTCACCTTTACTGAGCAATTCCAAATTGTTTTCCAAAGTAGTTTTGCTGATACATCAGCAGTTTATGAGAAGTTTCTTTAGTTCATATATTACCAATACCTGGCATTTTTAGACTTTACTCTCTTACCACAAAGCAACAATTTGTTTGTTTGTTTGTTTTGTTTTTACGAAATCATTTTCTGGCTGTTATAAATTCTTGGTTGGATTCCAGAGTTTTTAAAAAGCTCATTCTGACAGCTTTTCCCACTCATTACTTGCTTGTGGGAAGGAAGGGATGAAGTCCTATAGCTCACACTCTGCCATTTTTGGTGATGTCATTGCCCTTTAGACTGTTCTTGGTTCATTGCTTTTCTGTGCCCATTTTAGAATCAGTTAGTTAATTTCCATAAGTAATCTGGTGTGTTTTTTTGCTCAATTAAACTTTTATTTTGAGATAATTGTAGATTAACAATTACAATTGTTATACAAAGATCCATGCACCCTTTACTCCGTTTCCCCCAAGGTAACATCTTGTAAGAGTACAGTAAAATATCACAGCCAGGACATTGACGTTGAAATAGTCAAGATTCAGCATTTCATTACCACAAAGATCACGCATGTTGCCCTTTTACAGCCACACTCACTTCCCTTTCATTTTCACCTCCTCCCTAGCCCCTGGTGACCACTAATCTGTTTTCCATTTCTAAAAATTTGTCATTTTAAGAGTGTTATATAAATGGAATTATACAGTATATTACTTTGGGGATTTTTTTTTATTTCTTACTTAGTATTATTAACTGGAGATACATCAGAGCTGATTCATGCATCAAGAGTTTATTTCTCTGTTATTGTTCAGTAGTACTTATATTATAGATGTACCATCGTTTCTTTAACATTCACCCATTGAAGGGCATCTGGGTTGTTTCAGTTTGGACTATTTCACATAAAGCCATTGTAAACACTTGTGTGTAGGTTTTGTATGGGCATAAGTCTTCATTTCTCTGGTATAAATGCCCAGCAGGGCAAATGCTAGATTGTATGGTAATTGCATATTTAGTGTCTTAAGAAACTGTCAAACTGTTTTCCGGAGTGGGCATGACTTCCCACTAGATTTCTTCAGACACCACTACAGTAAGGTTCGAGGGATGTCAACGTACTGCCAAGTGTCAATGGAAGTCCAGCCTGCGCACATGTTCTGCATTGTCAGCATAGTGAAGAAATCTTGTCTAGCCAGTGTGATGAATGAAGGCCCTGGCCTTTTCTGATGGTCCCTTATCCTTCCTTGAAACCAACCCAGCAGGATGTTGAAAATCCCAATACAGCTTAGCAAAAGTAGAAGTCCATGAGCCTAGCTTGGCTTTTTTTGCTAATGGGGTTGGGGTGGAGTTACACTTTTTTCTGTGTTGTTTGGCTGGAGTAAGGCTGTTATTTCTCACAGTTGTCTGTCACCCTCTTCTTTGTCCTTTGGCTAGAGAAAGAAGCCTTTTGGACGCTTTTATGATCTATGATCATTTGCATTTTGGGTTTGCTGGCTCATTCAGTTTTAGGTTCAGAACACATGAGCAAGACGAAAACCAGAGAACTCACCACCATGTCATCACTCAGGTACTGTGGTTTTGATCAGTTGGTCTTTTTTCCACCTTTCAAAGTCTTCTTATATTTTTTTATAGATACTTTTCAGAGCTTTAAGTTGTACTGGGAGCATTAGTGGAGAGCATATCCACTCCATTTTACTGGAAGTGAAAGTCCTTCCCAGTCAAGTTTTGATGTCAATTGCATTGAATCTAAAAACCAATTTGATGAAGCAACATCTTTATGTTAGAAAATCTATTTATCCTTGAACATAGTATATCTTTGCCTTTTAAGCTTTTCTTGATTTCTTTCAATAAAGTGTTATAATTTTCTACCAAAAGATCTGTTATATTTTGTTTGGTTTATTCCTTAAATATGTTTTTAGATACCATTATAAATAGTATTTAAAAAGTATACATCCTTATCTTATGTCGGAATGTATAGAATGCCATTGACTTTATGTTCTACTTGTATATATTTACTTTATTAAAATTTTTATACATTCTATTAATTTGTCTTTTTGATTTTGATATGTAGACAGTTATAGTGTTTGTGAATTATGCTAAGAGTTTTATCCCAAATAGTTGTCACATTATATTGAAAATTGAATACTTTTATTGTATCTAATGAAAAGCAAAAACTGATTTTAATTTTCTTCTTTAATCTTTCAGTATAATGAAGTAATTTCACAATTTCCTAATGTTGACTCAACTTTTCATTTATGAAATAATTACAAACCTATATAATAAAGAGGTAATATGCAAATTGACCGTCACACCTTCACACAAGATGGCCACTTCCATGTGGGCACAAGATGGCTAGCAGAGAAGGGCAGTTGTGGGCAATCAGGCCAGCAGGGGAGGGCAGTTAGGGGCAACCAGGTCGGCAGGGGAGGGCAGTTAGGGGTGAACAGGCTGGCAGACAGAAGTGGTTAGGGGCAATCAGGCAGGCAGGCACGGGAGCAGTTGGGAGCCAGCAGTTCCGGATTATGAGAGGGATGTCCTACTGCCGGTTTAGGCCCGATCCCTGTGGCAGTTGGACATCCCCCAAGAGGTCCCAGATTGGAGAGGGTGCAGACTGGGCTGAGGAACACCCTCCCCCCCAGTGCACAAATTTCATGCACTGGGCCTCTAGTTTATTAATAATAAATTATATTTTTCATATATCCATAGATTTAGTTTGTTAATATCATTTTTTCATTGGATATTGGCCCATGATATTCTGTTTTAAACTCTATGGTTTTGGTATAAAAAATATGCTAGTCTTACCAAATATATTATGGAACACTTCTTTTTCTCTTTTCTAAAAGAGTAGAAAATATGTTCCTTGACTGCTCAGTAGAATGCATCAAAAAAACTATTTCAAAAAGATGTTTTCCCTTGGGAGAAATTTTAAATTATGCTTTTAGTTTTTTGAGAGAGTTCTAAGGTGATTCAGATTTTCTTTGTCTTCATGAATATTTTTGGTTACAAATTTTCTAGAAATTTTTCCATTTTACTGGTTCATTCTAATTTAATGTAATACAATTTATTTAATGTTTTTCTACCATCTTTTTAGTATGTGCTGCATCACTAATTAAGTCCCGCTTTCATTCTTCATATTGTGTATTTTGCATTATTCTCTCTCTTTCTTTGTTGTTGATTTCTAATCAGAGATTTCCTCCTTATCATAGAGCTAACATTTGGTTGTATTGATGTTCCATATTACATCTTTAATTTTCTGTTATATCTTATTGTCTCCTTCTGTTTACTTTATTGTGTTGATGTCCATTTCTGCTTTGACCTCAAGTTTGTGTCCCATCACTAAAGCATGACTAATTGAAATCCAGCTGCAAGGTCAGCAGGAATTAGCAGAGACCCCAGGGCAAAAATCCATTCCAAATGTCTTAACCTCTTGGATTCCTCGTGGTTCATTCCTGGGGAGTCCCCTATTATTACAACAGCTCGTCCAGACATTACAAACGCATGTCTTCTCTTTTGTTTACCTTTTTTAGGTGTGGTCTCCGGAAGACTTTTCTCAGAAACTACCCTGCCTTCCACTGTAGTCCTCAGACACTCTCCATGGCTTCAAAGTCTAGAAATAGTGTTCAAATTCCTTAACTTAATTTTCTAAGGCGTGTGACCTCAACCTGTCTTTCATGGTTTTATTTCTTGTCAACTGGTTTCCTTTTCCATATAGAAACATCCTTTTAATTCTTCTAGACCCAGATCAATGCCATTTATTAGCGATAACTTCCTAATTTATCAGCCCTTTGGACACATAAGCACTGCGTTCTAGAACATTACTAACAGGTTGTCCTGATATCTTTACATCACTGTTCAATGTTTGATAAAGGAATGAAAGTATGCCCACTCTCCTGCTGGATTTTGAGTTCACTGAGGCCAGACCTGTGCCCGACACAGAGTAGTCATTCACTCAGTGCTGGTGGAATGAATGAGTATCATTCTGGATCTTTCTTCTTCTCACTTCACATTTATTTTTTTCCTCAGTCCCACCTTTGATACTCTGGCTATAAAAACACTTACCAATAATGCAATAAGGCTTGAGAGCCACGAAGATTTTCCTTTTCTGCAGATTTAAACACCTGCGGCCCAGCTCTTAAGTGGTATTAACCAAATTACACCAAGCGTTTTGGTTGTACCTTTGGGTTCTGGAGCTTAATTGCTTGTAATGAAACACTAGAGTCATAATTTGATGGTCTGTAGGTTTCTCAGCTGTTTCTCTCTAGGAGAAAATATATAATGGTATATTTTGCACGTGACTGTCTATATTTTATATGCAACACATCAGTGTTGTGTAAATTTTGTGAACAACTTCTATTATCATTGAAACCACAGAAGCAACAAACAGTTATAATTAGAGCCTGAAGAAGCTATAGTGTTTCAAATATGCCTACAGTAGTGGTATTACAATGAGAAGGTTCTTTTTGCCTGCAGCTTTCACTGTGCTCGCTGACATCACAATTATCCTAAATTTTAACAGAAACTTCTGTCCTTAAACAGAAACAGCTTGTTTGAAAATCTCAGAGTGTTCTTTCTTCTGAATTCTTTGATTCTTCACTGAATGAAAATGGGAGAAGCCGTACGTATCGTGGCATAACTTTATTCTTTGTTACTTCCCGGCTGGTTTTTACTATCACAGAGTAATAGGTATTCTACTTTGCTCCACATGGGGAATGGCTGCACATTATTTAAAACTTCTTTCTGTGCATCTGCTACTTGTCAACTCATGATCTTCTGATCCTTGAAGATTTGACAACCCTGTGATTTGCTGTAATGGAATTACTGCAAAGTTATCAACAAAGACGTTGCAATGTAAGAATGCAAAGTAAGTCCTTAGATGTTTTAGAGGGAAATGAACTTCAAAAGGGGAGTAGTGGCCGCAAAGAAATACCTGAATCATACAATTTCTGGTGCGGTTCTGCATGTCTTTAATTTTGTCAACTAGGAGAGAGGATGTTTACGTTGCCTTCCCTTTTCCTTGCCTGTGACTTTTTTTTTTTTGGTCTGTAGTTTATTCTTCATCAACACCTCATACGGTACTGAATATTCTTCAGACCGGGAAAGTCGAATCAAAGGAACACTTTGCCTGGAATTAGAAAATCTGTGTTCCCTGATATTTCTGCCACTGACTGTGGCAGAAACATTGGATTGATCTTTCACGTTTTCTGGGCCTTTGTGTCTTTATCTGTAAAATTTAGGTTGTAGATTAAAGCAGTGATCCCCAAAGAGTGGTCCCTGGACCAGAGATATTAGCATGTCTTGGGAACTAGTTTAAAAAGCAAATTCCCGGGCCTCACCGCAGACCACTGATTCAGAAACTCAGGGTGGATCCCAGCAATCTGAGTTTTAATAAGCCCCGTAGGTGATTCTAATGTACATGGAACTTTGAAAACCACTGGGTTAGATAAACTTTAAAAAATTCCCCACCCTAAACTTTTATGAATCTCTATGAATTTAAGGGTAATTTAAGACTAAATTGGATATAAAGTAGGCATATTCTTCTGCTTGTAATTAAATTTAAATTTTGAATTCCAAACACATATTTAGAAGCATATGTCAGAAAAAAAGAAAAAGAATGTTGAAAGTCTTGTCCAAAAAGACATAATTACTCTGAAACTGTTTTTGAATGTAGGGATTTGTCGAATTTGCCTCCATTTGACACTGCAAAATGAACTTGGTATTTCTGTCATACTTATATCTTGATGAATATTTCCACTGAATGATCACCACTGCTTAATGGCTGTGATTTCAGAAAAACAGTTCAAAATTATTCAGATTTATTGTAATTCATTTCTTATATTTATGGAGGGTAACAGTTAATAATCTGTCCTACATAAGTGCGCATATGGCTAAAATTTTGTTATTGAATATTTGGGCCTTTGGTCTCCCAAATAGGGAAATGTCTTGTACTTAACTACTTCTGCAGTTTATTTAGAATATGCTTTACCTAACAGTCTTTCTGGCTCCATTGATTTTTTTATTAATGTAGAAGAGTTTTGGGGAGTTATTTTGATTTTCTAAGATTGGTATAATTAAATTAACTGAAGCTTTATGCTTTCTAAGGTTGCTGAAAGAAGGAGTTGGAGAACCTTTTATTCTTAGCCTAAATAAGTAAATAAATATAAATATGCAACAGAGAACATAGAATTTTTAAATAAAAATACAGTATTATAATAAATTTTTAAATAAAAATACAGTATTATAATAAATTTAGAAAGTAAAATGACAACTGGGGAAAGGGAGTGTGAGAATTATTTTTTATTTTGCATTGATGAACAAGATAGAATCTGAAGACCTCATATCAATAAAGAGTGCCAGATTTCTGCTTTTCTTAAGGAAATAAAAGTTAACCCCAAGATGGGAAGACTTGAGTATATGTCACATTTCAGGTAACTATTTTTCATGACCCGGTTATAGAAGCCCATGAAAAGTCAACAAAAACATGAATTATTTTTATTTATTTTTCTAATCCTCATCAGAAGACATGTTTTTCACTGATTTTTAGAGAGAGAGTAGCGGCAGGGGGGAGAGAAAGAGAGAAAAACACTGATGTGAGAAACAGATCGGTTGCCTCTGTATGTGCCCAAACAGGAGATCAAACCTACAACCCAGGCATGTTCCCTGACTGGGAGTCAAACCCATGCCTGGGATGCGCTCCAAACCACTGAGCAACCCAACCATGGAATAATTGTGTGTTTTTTTCCTTTGCAACTAGTTATAACCAAAGAGTCAAACTAAAAACATTAAGACATATATTTCCATTACAAAATCAAATGGAGTATAAAAGACATGTTGAGAAGTTAGTTGTTCAACAAATATTTATTGAACATCTACTATGTACTCAGGCATTGTGCTTAAAACTGGGCCTAGACCAAGGAACATAGTATCTATGGATCTTGCTTGCTAGAGATTAGTATCTAGTTAGAAAGACCAACATAAAAAGTGACATGCTAATTATGATTAAAAATAAAGTACAATAAAATATAAAAAGAGATGTATAGACCGTAGTCATAATACATAATACAAACATAGACTAGTTTGGGGATCAGAGTATACTATGATATAAGTTATAATAATGGTCACTCTGACTGTTATTTAAAGAGTAGAAGGTTCGCCGAAACCGGTTTGGCTCAGTGGATAGAGCGTCGGCCTGTGGACTGAGGGGTCCCGGGTTCGATTCCGGTCGGGGGCATGTACCTGGGTTGCGGGCACATCTCCAGTGGGAGATGTGCGGGGGGCAGCTGGTCGATGTTTCTCTCTCATCGATGTTTCTAACTCTCTGTCTCTCTCCCTTCCTCTCTGTAAAAAATCAATAAAGTATATTTAAAAAAAAAAAAAAAAAAAAAGAGTAGAAGGTTGGAGGCAAAGTAACGTGAAAGCCCAGTAAGGAGGCCATTGTAATAATGGAGCTACTGTTTCCTTTCATCATGGAACTTACGTTGTAATATAAACATTGTGCATGAAGTACCAAGAATGAATAATAGAAACTTGCACAACTTAGGTTCAGGTTTTCTGTTTATTATTTTGCATAATAAACCATCTTGAAATTTAGTGGCTAATGACACAGATTTATTATAATGTCTCACAGTTCTAGGAGTTGGCTGTGCTCAGTGGGTGATTCTCACTTAGAGTTCTCTTGTGGTTGTAGTAATACAGTAGCAGGTATTTGAGTAATCCCAATAAGCAACCAAGATGACCTTTACTGCACACAGGCCTGAAGCATCAACATAGCTTTATGTGGCCATGAGGGTAGCCTGAAGTTCTTACGTGATGGCTCAGAGCTCCAAAAGACAGGAAATCAAGCTTCCAATCTCTTTAAAGGATTCTTTACTTGAAACAGGTCTAGCATCATGTTCATTGTACTTAATTGGTCAGAGCAGTCACAGGCCAGTCCAGATTCAAATTGGTCAAAGAAAAACTCCACATATTGATGAAAGGTGTCATGAACAATGACAAGATGTCCAAGATAACTCCCCGCACCACCACCACCAAATAATCTTTGTCATTTTGCCCTGTAGGTTTCCCTTCCACACTTAATAGGGATGACCCTGTGTGTCCAATATGATACTGTGGAAATGATGGTCTGTGACTTCTCAAGCTGGATCATAAAAGCCATTGTGGCATCTGCTTTGTCTTTTTGGGTCACTATTTTTAAGGGAAACCTAGCCCGTTAAACATTGATCAGCCTTCTGGAGAGGCCCACATGGAGAGAAGCTGAGGCCTTTTATCAACAGCCAGAACCAACTTGCCAGCCCGGTGAGTGAGCCACCTTGGAAATGGATCACCCAGCCTCAGTCAAGCCTTCAGATGATTGCAACCTGAGTCTTTATTTTGAATGCAACCTCAGGGGAGACCTCAAGCTTGAATACCCATCTAAGTTTCTCCTGACCCTGACCCACAAAAGCTTTGTGATGTACTAAACATTTATTATTCTTTAAGACTGTTAAGGTTTGGGGTGACTTGTTATGTAGCAATAGATAAATAGTATAGAGGCTATTTTAAGAGATAACATGAGGGCACTGTTTATGTTTGTGTCAGTAGTGAATCTCATACAGTGTAGGACCTGACTCAAGGCAATGTAATGAAAGAAAGAAGGTCATGTTATTATAGTCTTCCCATTGCATAGCTTCTGGGAATTGAGGTAAGATAAAGATACTGAGTGACAGGAAGGGCAGTGCAGTGGAAGAGACATTCTGAGTACAGAGGAAACATGGGTTTCATGCCAAAATAGACCACTCAGGAAGGTAGGCGATCACCTTTAGGCAGGCATGGCTGGATTGCCGACACCCCTGACCAGTACTGTAGAAGTCAGAAACCAAAGCTTTCTGAAGACTAGAAAGTTATGTCAAAGACTTCCTGTTGGTGCACATGTCCTTTTCTCCTATCATAGAAAGTGATGGAACTGATCTGCACAGAAACCGATTTGCTCTTCAAAGAAACTGCTGGTTGCTGCGCAGTGACTTGTGCTCTTCTAGGCTGGCTACCCATGGATTCTGGGTTGATATTTTCTTTGTATAAAAGATAAAGTTAAGCTTTTCCCCTCAAGTTTTTTATTTAAAGAAATATTCATTGAAAAACCGCAAGAGAGCAACAGAGTTAAATACACATTCCCAAAACAAATGCTTAGAAATTCAGAAGTTATAAAACTAAAATCATGATTGCTGTGTTTTACAGTTCACAAAGGTTTCCTGCATTTTTGAAATATTAAAGAAGATATCCAAGAGAATGAACTTTAACTATATTTTAACACAACTTTGGCATAATGCTTCTATATATTAGGCTTTTTCCAATATATAATTGTGGTATAACAAATAACAATAAATATTAAGAGGTTTTTTTTTAGTGTTTTTCTAGTTGGAACATTTTGAAAGACTGCTTTGTGATAAAAAGTAGTATTATAAGTAAAATATACACACATTAAGCTCATATGTATTATTTGTAAAGGGGCTATGTTTGAAAGAAAGATAGAGGCATGGCCTGAGTAAGAATAGGCAGGGTAAGAAAGAGTATTCCAGGAGGGAGAAATAATAGATGAGGTGTTTGGGAAGGGGGACAGACAGAATGAGACACATACAAAGGTTAGCAAGTAGAATTCTCTGCCTGGAGCACTGAGTGTGTGCTGAACAATCCCCTCTTGCCCAAATGCCTTCTTGAACCTCAACTTGTCATGTCAAGTTCCCTCCCTACAATCAGAGTGTGCACATTCTCTTCGATGTTTCCCTGGTTCCTGGAATGAGGAAATAAAGGCCTTGCACCCTCCCTCAAAATATGCTGCTTCCATTCCCTACATAAAACTCTTGCACTGATGTTGGGAGACAGGCTCAGAAAAGGTAAGTGCGAACTGAAACGAAGATAACTCCAAACAGAGAGAGCTGGCGCAAAGCTGTCTGGGCACAGGTAGATACACCTGGAAATGATATTGGTTTATCAGTGTGTGTGTGTGTGTGTGTGTGTGTGTGTGTGTGTGCGTGCGCGCGCGCACGGCAAGGGGCGGGGGGCGGCAATTAGAGAAAGGAAGATTTGTGGCACGGATGAAATCACACAAATGGCACATTTATTCCACACAAAGTTTTTGTATTTTCAAATCAAAGGACTGCCTTTCAGTGTTTGAAACAATGAAAACCATGGATGGTGCATATTGTCCTTGTTAGGTATATATTTGGTTCAATATCTTCTAATAAGGACAACTAAGCAACAGAGTTAAATATGCATGCATCCTTTTTTCAAATTGTAAAAATAATGTACTCTCTTTGAAGAAAATGTGGAAATACAGACAAGTGCAGAGAAGAAAGAAGAAGAAGAAAAAAAACCACTACCCAAGAAAAACCACACTATTTGTTTGGTATATTTTCTTCTACCAGCCCACCTCCCCCTTTTTTCCTATTCATCGTGTTTTACACACACACACACACACACACACACACACACAATGTAATTTTGTATTTTTCTTTAGTTTTGTAAGTATTTTCTTTATTAAGTGTTTATTTTTTGTAAACACCACAAGAAATTACTGTGCTATGTTTCATCATGCGTGAAAATGTAGCCATTGGTTTCTTAATCATTCCTCTCTGGATATTTAGGTTGTTTTGATATTCAGTTATAAATAATATGGTGATAAACTTCTTTGTATATTACATTGTACCTGGATTTAGGAGTCCCATAAAAGATAGAATTCTGGAAATTTGATTACTTTATCAAAGGATAGAAACAGCATGCATGTTACTCTTTATGGTTATATGAACATGGGCTAGATTCTTTGATGAGGTGTATTTTCTCTTTACAATTAATAAATTCTAATTGAGACCCAAAATCATGTATAAGACAAGGTTCATTTAGATTTGGGCTTCTATCCAGACTTGGTGTCACTACCTTAATTGTTCTCCTGAGTCTTGAATGCCATTGTGAATGCTACATGGTTACATCCATTGCTTTGGTGGTAAATATACACAATTCTCCCCTGAATGATTTCTTATGCAAGAGATAGGAGAGCGGAGGGGTAAAACAACTTGAAAACAGTACCCAAGAGTCCCATTCAACATTCTTTGCCAAATAGCATGAAAGTTTAAGAAGGTAACATAGTACTTAAAACATAGAATCCTCTTTCTACCTTATTCACGTTTTTAGAAATACAAACTTTTTAGAATATGCCCTTCTTATAAAACTTCACTCAAAGGATCCCTGCATAGATGTTTAGATACAATATACAAACCTTTATAAACAAAGAGGTGTTATTACAATGATATCGCTTACTTATTTTTTTTTTATTTAGAAGCTCACCTTTGGTAAATAAGTGAAGTTCGTATTTTTACTCATTATACTGTTTCAGACTGTTTGCTTTTCACTAACCTTTCATTACCATGTAAATATTTTTATATGTTGTTATGAGAGCATCCTCCTATTAGTTTCAAATCCTGTAGTGTTATAATCACACAAAAGGCTGAAGTACTGATTATGCCTCAGATAATGTAGCTGTTAATGATCAACTTAATGCTAAAAGCCATTACTGCTCATTGACATAATTCTGAGAACATTATACTGTAAGAAGTGCACCTTTTGTGTGGAAGCAGAATGACAAAATTGAAATGTTAAAAGTTGAGTGTCTGAATAATAGCCTGTGAAATCATTTAGACAAGACCATTGTCGCCTCTATTGTTCAAAGACCAGAGAGTGACAGGATGAGACAAAAAAGGAGAAAACCACAAGGGCTCCCCTTGCAGGTCTGAAGGGAGATGGGAAGTGAAGAGGATCCCTGTTTGTCTGTTTCCCTCTCTTCCTGGAGGGTCTTCATCTAACAACAGAGCACCCTCCTCTGGCCACTTGCCAAAAGGGGACGCAGGCCTGATGATTGATTGGCAGGAATCAGGCCAGGCAGGGAGTTGCAGTAAGTGCCCTGCAAGGATTTTTCCAATAAAAAGTTGCCTGAGAGTGACCCGAACCTGTCACCCTTGGCCTCCTCCACACTGATGAATTAAGACTTTTCAGTTACAAAGCATTTGGAAGCTGAGAAGGGACTTTAAAAAGGTGATGAGTATAGTTACCTTACCTTCCCGAACACCGGGCCAGGCCACTTTGGGACTTCGCAACTTAGTGCCCATTTTCTGTTGTATCCGTGGTCCACTTTGATCCGGAGAATGGAGGGAAGTCAAGAGGTCAGAGAGACAGATGGTGTGTACATGTGCTGGTGTGGGGGAGGGATATGTGTGAGTCACCAGGCTGGTTTGATGGAGGCAATGATACCTAAAATAGAGGTGTCAGTCACTGTCAGATCATCTAACTTCACATTTCCATGGTTAAACACATAAATCCTTACCTTCATTAACCATATAATAATGTCAATCTTTAGCCACAACAGCATACAGGTGAGAAAATATGGATGGATTACAAGTTCATCACTGTTACTTGAAATATCCCAAGTTACCATATGCTTATAGTGGGTGACAGTATTTATAATAATAATAAAAGCACAATATGCTAATTAGACCGGACAACCTTTATGACGAAGCTGGGGCTGTGAGGGAAGCCGGGTCCCAGGTGCCAAAGGGAAGGCCTACTCTTTAAAGAATTTCATGCATCGGGCCTCTAGTCTTTATATAATATTGATGTTACTGCAAACTTTGTTTCAGGCACCTCTCTAAATGCTTTATACTAGTATGTATCAACAGGAAAGACTTTGCTAAAAGTAAGCACATGCAGTAGAAATGCACAGATTCTTTAGACTGTCAGAGAGGAAGAAATAATAATTATATTCTCACGGGGGATCTTTTAAAGAAAAGATCATATTATTCTTGATACTGCTCCTTAAGAAAGATAAGTTTGTTTTACATATTAAATTTTTTCTACAAAATGATTATTTAAAATGTTTTATTTACATTGAATTAAAAAAATTAAACTTTTAAAAATAATAGTTTAAATTTACCAAAAAGAAAAACAACAACTGCAAAGATAGTACAGATAGTTCCCATATCCAATTTCCCCTTACACTACTGTGGCATATTTGTCATAGTTAATGAAATAATATTAATGCCTTATTGTTAATTAAAGTTCATAGTTTATTGAGATTTCCTCGAGTTTTTCTTAATGTCTTTTTTCTCTGGATACCATCAAGGATACCACATTATATTTAGTGGTCATGTCTTCTTAAGTTCCTCTTGGCTGTTAAGGTTTTTCATAGTTTTCTTTTGGCTTTTACTTTCTCAGGCTTTCTTTGTTTTTGGTGACTCTGACAGTTTTAAAGTCTATTGGTCGCCCAGTGGCATGGTTCAGTGGTTGAGCATCGACCTATAACCAGGAGGTCATGGTTCAATTCTGGGTCAGGGCACATGCCCAGGTTGCAGGTTTGATCCCCAGTAGGGGGTGTGCAGGAGACAGCCGATCAATGATTCTCTCTCATCATTGATGTTTCTATCTCTCTCTCCCTCTCCTTTGCTCTCTGAAATCAACAAAAATATATTTTAAAAATAAATAAAGAGTACTGGTCAGGTATTTCATAGAATGTCCCTAAATGGGGATTTGTCAGATGCTTTTCTCAAGAATAGATTGGGGTTATGGGGATAATTTGTAATATTACTGAAAAAGTTTTCAGGCTTTTGGCATATTAGTTTTGGAGAATAGCTCATAACCTTTATTAAAAAAGAAAACTCTATTTATTTAGGGCCAGGGAGTGCTATAGATTGGACTGGTATATGGATATATCCCAAGGAGTTCACAGGTACATAAAAGACTAAATTTTTCAGAAGTCATTCTGAAAATATTTACTCAACAGACATTCACAGAGCACCACTGTTTGCCAGTCTCTGCTCAGAGCTCAGGGAATAAAAATCTGAACTAGTGATAGAATGTTAATTTCTCAAGTGGCCATGGAAGGAGGGCTTTCCGATAAAGCTCTGAGAAGAAAGAGATGATACAACTTCCTTCCATAACCCATTAGCATCTTTATTTCTTTTTCTCCCAGCTGAGATGGAAATTGGCAATAAATCTTTATTGATAGCATTTTATAACCAAAATCTCAGTTTTCCTTAATAACAAATTCAATAGGCTCTAACATTCTTGGTCACACGTACTCTTTTTGTGTGTACCTTCTCAGTCATTTCTTATTCAAGATTTCTGCCTTTAAAACATTTATGCAAGATTACCTCCATTAGGCTTCATGCTGTTAATAAAAACATTTTATTTTGAAATAATTTTAGACTTTTAGAAAGTGACAAAAATAGAAGAGTTCACATCAACCTTTCACTAAACTTCCCCTAATGTTAACAGCTTACATAATCCTGGTACAGTTATCAAAATCAGGAAATTAACATCAATATAGCACCTTTTTCTAAACTTAGAGCCCATATTTGAGTATTGCCAGTTTTTCCACTGATGTCTTTTTTTTGGTCCCATGATCCAATCCAGGATTTTACACTGGATATAATTGCTGTGCTAATTTTTTTTCCATCTTGACAATTTCTCAGTTTGTTTTTGTGTTCCGTTATGCTGACATTTTTTTGTAACATTTTGATAGGTGGTGATTTTGTAGAATGTCTCTCAATTCGAATTTGACTGATACTTTGCAATGATGAAGTTGAGGTTATGAATTCTGGATATGAATACTACAGAAGTGTATTGTATCCTTAGTATCATACTGAGGGATACTGAATGTTGATATGACTCATTACTGGTGACGTTAAACTTTGATCACTTGGTTAAGATAGTTGTTTTCTGGGTTTTTCCACTGTAAACTTAGTAATTTTCCCATTTTATCAATAATACTTTTAGACGATGCAAATAATACTTTTTATTATTTGTTTTGTGTCCCCTTTCTTTATCATTTGAAGGCTCCAGACAATATTATTCAAAATTGATTCTATCATTAAATAAGTCATTAGAGACTATGATATTTGAGTTTTATCCAATAGGTATTAGTTCATTCTTATTTAGTGTTTTTTTTTTAAAGGGTTGGTGAAAGATAGAATATTCTCTTCAATTTAATCAAACAATGTGGAAAAAAATAGGTGGACAATGAGAGCAAGAGCGTCCGTAAATTGTACTCTGAGTTAGTGATGAAGGAAAAGCACCTAAGTCAGGGCACAATGGAGCCGTCCAATACAGGAACCAACATTTCACTCTTTGATTTTCCAAAAGTTGTCCTCTAGTCAGCTCTACTCTTTACAATATCCTAATCTTCCTCAAGAATTCTATCCTAATGCTATCGGGAAGAGTTACTTTAAAATCAGGCCAATTAACTACTAATGAATTAGGATGCATTAGCCGTAACTACATGGGATCCTAATTAGAAAAGGACAAACTACTTTGGGAAGAAGTAGGTCTAAATGTTTGTTATGCAATTCTATTATTTTTTAAAGTTAATATTTTTATATTGACCCTGTATTTAAAGCCTCTGGGTCCTTCCATTTAACACTGGATATCTGCTTCAATTATTGCGTTCTCTGCTACATCATCCACTTCTCTAACAAAGTTGATGTGGGTCAGTTTTCGCCACGTCATCCCTCTCCCCTAAAGACTTCTTGCCTTTTAGCCCCAAATAGTTTCTTTTTGCTTATCATTGACTTTACTTTTTGAATTTTCTAGTTTTTATTAATTTATTTATACTCTGCTGTCACCCCCAAAGTCTATGTCAATGTGTACAAGTTGTTGTTACTTTCAAATTACTCCCAAACACCCGTTCAGTTTATTTGTTCATTTGCTTCACTCTGCGTTAATGTAAACCATGGGCTAGGCTAAATGGGAAAAGCAAAGATTTAGAAGTGAGATTCCTGTTTCATAAACCTTATGCCACCAGAGAATATTTTCAAGGTAACATCTTCTCTGAATCTGGACTATCTTGTGAATGAGACCTCAGATGTTAGGGAGGCATATAGTGTGTTTTAGAATATATAAAATATACCCTAAGAGAATGAAAAGTTTGTCTTACATTCTAGTGAAAAAGGAAATTGGCAGGTGCTATTGGTCATTATTCTAAAGGTAGGTGTGAGTGCAGAAATGGAGAGCGAAGGAGGACACACAAGGAGAGAATGAGAAAGAAAAGGGGGTAGAGGTGTAAGGGGAGAGAGTGAAGGGGGTGTGGAGTAATAGTAAGAGCTGGAAGAAAACACACATTGTTCAGTAGCGAAGGGAATTTGAGAAGGTAATGAAGAGTTCTTTATGAGAAACAAGTGAAACTCACTTGCTCCCTTTGAAGAGGCAGCAAGAATACCCCCAGCTTGTTCGTGTGTTTCTGAACCCTGGTTCACCCACCCACCACGAGCTCAGAGGCTGTGGGAAACCAGAGGCAATTGTGATTCTCACAGTCACATTCGGAACCGACCCAGCCCCTGCTGTTCTATCAGGAGATTAGGTTGGCAGCAAACACATCCACTCCTGATGTAACTGGAGGGGAGAGCTTAATGCCTTTGCACTGCCACTTGAATTTTTTGTTTGAAAGAGCATATAGATTATTTATAGTCCACATCATAAACCGGAGGGTCTTTTCATAAACTCATAGATTATGTAGCTCAAAGGAGTTTATTGAAATAATATCTGAATTTGCCCATGAAATGACATTCCATAAGAGTTTATCCCGTGTGGAATAGGATTTCCCCCTTACCCCAAGGTATCTGGGTATCATTTCAACATTCAAAAGGAAGATGAAAGAGTGACTTTAGATCACTGTACCAGCTTCTCACATAATGTTTTTTCTCAAAAACAAAAACACAGGCCAAAGCAGGTAGAGGATCGTTGATTAAAAACACACACACACAAAACAAACCAACAAACAAACAAACAAAAAACTGGGAGGAACCCAACCAACTGCCTTCTAAAGCAAGTAAGTATAAACCCTTTGATTAAATTTTCAAAAAATGTAAGTTTTCCTGGTCAGCATATTAGGGGTTTAGGGAGTTTGACTTGGATGTGATTCAAGAAGGAGCAACAAGGATGTAAAAATCCATGTCATCATAGCCAGAAGCTTTGATTCCAGCTACATTTATTTATTCTCTCATGCCCCCTAAATGCTCACGGTTGCCTGAAAGTGTGGGGTTATCATTCACACCACTCACATCGCCACTGTAGTTCACCCCTGCGCCTCCTTTGAGGGCTCTTTTGGCATCACTTTCAGAATTATGGTGTTCTCCTTTCCTTAAAATTAAACCACTCCATTACATTGTATTACTTAAAGTCCAAAATTTCTTAAAAAGTTTCTTAATTGTTGGCCCATTTTACCTCTGTATTTCCCCCCATCAGTACTTTCACCCCCAATTCCCCTCACCCCTGTCAGAGGGACTTCTTCGCTCCAGCTGTCTCTTCAAATCTCACGTCTCACTTGAAATTTCATTTAACATATCTAGCCTCTCCCTGTATTCCTTACTCATTTCTCCCTTGGCTGCCATTTGTTTAACTTTATAGTGACATTTTCTAACTCCATAAAGCCTTCTGAGGTAACAATTTTTATGAAACACACATGATTCTATTGTATTATTATTTTTCTTCCAAAGGAGAATGTGGCCAGAGAAAGAACAATGGAGAATTGTTTTCTTCCGAAGAGGACAAATTAAATTAGAAAATCAGGGAAACCTTGGAGTGAGAAGGAATTTCTAAAAGTCATCTTGTCAAAGCCTCTCATTTTATAATGAGGAAAACGAGTTCCAGGGAGGCGGCGTTATTTCCTCACAGTGACAGGGCTCACGCAGCCAAAGAGCGTGTTGGGTTCTCCGCTCTCCTATTCAGTTTCCTCTCCATCCCAACATGCTGCCCTTCTTGGATGTTTTCTCTGAGGCAGGAGTGATGTGATCGCAGCGGTTCACTTGGAGGGAGGATTTCTGGAACGGTTTCTTTCATTCAGTAAGTAGTACTGAGGGCCCACCATGAGCACCATGTAGGCACCAGGCATACACAGGGACTAGTTCTAAGTCCCTCCCCAGGGAGTTTACAATGAAGTGAAGAAGATCAGTGATAAATAAGCAAGAGAACATGTAATGCCAGGAGATGATGTGAGCTGTGAAGAAAAATGAAGCAACAGGAGAGAACAGAAAGTGAACAAAGGAGTCTGCGCGGGATTGGGTAGAACCGCCACGGTGGCCCTCTCCGAGGAAGTGACGTCTGCGCAGAGGTCTGAATGAAGTTAAGGCATCGTTCACGAGACCACATGGGAAAGAACATTTTAGGCGAATCAAAGGGAAAATGCAGAGTCGCTGGAGTCTAAAAGGCCAGTGAGACCTTTATTACATTTCAAGTGAGTCTGATTTTGAGATTACAGGCATAGTTTTCAGATTAAGTTGTGACGGTTTTACTATGTATCAATTGACTAAAATAAAGAACGTTAACTCCCTATAATTGTAGGAGCT
Organism: Myotis yumanensis; assembly: GCF_028538775.1. Classification (NCBI taxonomy): domain Eukaryota; kingdom Metazoa; phylum Chordata; class Mammalia; order Chiroptera; family Vespertilionidae; genus Myotis; species Myotis yumanensis. The sequence continues at coordinate 68,075,879 of NW_027223759.1, forward strand.
CAGAAAATGTGGCATGTCCTTCCTGCTACAAAGACGCATGATGAAGAAGAACTACCTCAAATCTAGGTTTTGCTTTTAGTCACGTGGCTCCATCAAAGAGACAGATCCCATATCTGGCAGAACCCGCACTGATTCTTTGGAGCTGAGTATTGGCTTTCCATATTGTGACCTAAAGGGAAAATGCCGCAGGAGACATTTCTGAGGCCAGCAAACTGTCTCCTAGAATGAGGCTAAGCCCTGGGGTGGGGAGGGGAGCTTCGGGCACAGCTGCTGTGGGTTTTGTAAACCTGTGCCCTGGGATCTCGAACTCCTAATAGAGAAACGGCGAGCCCATTTTGACCTTTATAGCCTGTTGCAAAGTCATTGCTGAGCTATTATTTGAGTAGCTTGAGGTAGAATAATGTTCAACTCAGCTTCCTGGAGCTGCATTTGAACTGCAATTAATTGACTGCTGTTAGTTGTCAATTAACATTTATTATCAATTAGTTCATCAAATTGATTAGTTGGCAGGACCTTAAAGTCTAAATGCACTCCTTTCCATTATAAATATGTCTATAAGAGTAAAAGCTACTCACTAATTGATGTCAAACTGGAATTGCTTATGTTGGACTTGACTCTTGTCCATATTGCATTTTAAAATCTTTATCGAGTGAACTTGGATAATGCGTGTAAGGTTCACACTTTAAAAATGTGCATGTTGTAGTTGTTTTGGGTAGCAATGAGTAAACATGGGAGGTGGAAACTTTATATTAATGTCAAAAATAATATTTAATAGGACCTATTTTGTATTCACATGTCTAGAGTGATTTTACTTTGGGAAAAAAGCATTCTGTTTCTGAGTGTTGGTGAGATTTTTACACACATTTTAACATTGTCTGTGTCAGTTTAAACATCATGTGAGTCAACTAATAGGATGTAAGCTTTTAATAGCTATCTAGAGGAAGACAAAATATGTGTGTATAATTTGCAACTCCTTCCATTTAAAAGACAAGCATTATCACCCCTCTCCCAAGAAAACTTTCTAGAATATACCCAGCATTCTAGATCATTCTGCATTCTGTCCATTATCTAAAGATGAATTTAAAGATTTTGAATTTCCTCTTCTATCCCTCCCTTTTGTAAAATAAAAACAAAACAAAACAAAAACAAGACAAAAGAGATATACCATCACTTAAAAAGATCAATCCTTTTGTGTGTGAGAAAAAGAAACTTACAGACAACTGTTTAGCCATTAGCATATGGTATTTTGTCTTATATTTTGTGCAATTTGGGATGAAGCATGGAACGAAACTGTAAAATCCACCCCTATCTATTTAACAAAGCACAAGATACCTACAAGGGATTATTTGTTTTTATTGCCTTTGTGCGAAAAGATAATTCCTGCCTCCTCCCTTCCCAAATTGTGACCTAAATATGGCTGAAAGACACAACATGTGACCTGCTTAGCACTGCCTGCCATGGCCTCGAGCCACAGCAGGAACTCTATTAGAGGGAACGGCACAGATGCTACCAGATGGCCAACATATTGTCCAGAGATGACCCATGTATAATTGCAGAAAGTTCAATACATTCAGGTTTTGAATTTAATTGCATTGACCACCTTACCTACTGCTGCTGCATGCTTTAATTTATTTAAGGTGGAAACATAGTTTAAGAGGGAGTGAGAGGACTCCTACAGTGTTATCTTTCTGCCTTTTGCCAAGCACCAAATGGCCTAAAGATGTGATTCCAGGTGTTCCTGGCTACCTGAGCTATGAGCATTTGTGACATATTTGCTTGGCCTTCATTATTTGGAGAGAGAGTTTTGCTTTTTAATCATCTTAGCAGCAGATAAAATTGCACAAATGCACATAAATATGTATTTTCAATATTTTTTGGGGGGTGGAGGGAATGATAATGGGCTGTGATTGGATTGGATTGCTGCCGTAGCCTTCACTGAGTTGCTTGCAAAAATGTTGATTGAATTTAGTTACATTTCCTCCCACTACCCAACTTTAGCTCTAACAATATGAGCTATCAGTGGGTGATCTAGTCACAAAGAATTTATATTTTCAGTAAGTAATAATACTTTTGGGGGAAGCACTACATTTATTTTGCTGCCTATGCATATATATTGTCACCTAAAAATGAGAACCTAGACTTTAGTTACTATGGATTTTGAGTCTTTTCTCTCTGAGGAAAAATGGCAATTACATGTTATATAAAGATAGAGAGCTATTGTTTCAGTTTCCTCTTGCAGGCTGTTATTTCTTAAAATGTTTCTGCTAAGCAAATGTAATCACTATGGCATGCGTTATTAATTCAAAATAGCTTCTCAAATGGCTCAAGCTCTGGGATGGCGGCATGTCTGTTGTGATGTCATTTGTCATAATTCTTTGCTCTTATATAGTGCATTTTCTCTGGGCCACTCACATAACTACATTTGCTTTGTGTCTACACTCAAGACAAAAGACAAATCCTCATTCTGTTAGGACTTTCCAATCTATTGAATCTTTTCATATTTACACTATAGACCATCTACTGATAGATCTGATTGGTTTCTGGTCCTAGAGAGGCCATTTGATAATTCATTCAATGATGCTTTCTTGGCATCTGCCACCATTAATTATACTTTACTGAGTTCTACTTCTTGTTTTAAATCTGAATCCAAATCATTTAGACTAAAAGAAGTACATTTTAAGTGCTCCAGTTAACCTTTAATTTTTTAAAAAATAAGAATGTGTTCTTATGAAAACAGTTAAATGTACGACACTGTGTGAAAAAACAAGAGTATTTATAGAATTAAAAATGTTTTCTAAGTTACTGTTTTTTGGACTTGCTGATAAGTCTTTCAGGATGTCACAAACCTGATTGGGGAATATCCCTTTAAAAGCAGAATGGCAGCTGCTGTCAAAAATGGAATGTACCCCCCAAAACTTGCTGTTTATTCATATTCCAGTTAAAGCTGAAACAAACAACTGAAACTAATCACGCTTGAAGTTGGGTATCGCCTTTGTGAGCTTTATGAGCCTATTTTTCTGAAATTAGAAATTGCCTGAGTGAAATGTTTCTAGCTAAACTGCTTTCTACTGAAGTCATGATTTTTACAGTCAGATAAATGCCCCTTAAGCTCCATTTGTGTAAGCATCAGTGACATCCAGTGGCTAGCAGGCTGATCACAAGTGCGTCTCCCCGCAGTGTGAGGGGCCCCTAGGAGGGAGATGGCGTTGGAATCCTCTCTTTATTTTGATAGTCCGCTCTGCATTTTGTTTCTACTCAAGAAAGTTGTGTTTTTATCACACACAGCCCTCTGATTAGGATGACTAAATATCCTACCAAACTTTGAAATAGCAAAGACGGAAATGAGACTTCAAGACTGGAAATTAAAATGCACATGGGGCTACCTACGAAAACACGATTGCTTGGAAAACATCATTAGCATCCACACGAAGCCCTGAGCTTGAAACTCTGCAGGTGTTATTTAGAAATGACTATTGGGGAGCTTATGGGCTTTCAGTTAAACAAGAGGGCTTGAAAATTATGGCACGACCTGTTCGTTATGCAGAGTTGGGTAATGTTACCATTAATGTTTCAAACACATGTGCTTCATAAAATGGTCCACCTTAATTTGAAAAAAAGGTATTACTTGCAATTATGTCAGCTACATAAATTTATTTGCAGACAGTCAATTCTTATTGATCATAACCCGACCTTACAATGACCTTGAAGAAAGGTAGTCTGTGACAGGTATAGATATTGGGATCAATACCAGACTGCAATCGACTATACCTAGTTACTGATAAATGAAGTAAAAAGGTACACTATTTTCAGAAACAAAGATAATAACAGCTCATTTAGTCAACTGTTTGTAAAGGTTTAATATTGATACACGTGGTTATAATGACATCCTCGGGCACTTTCAAATGGCAGGAAACAATAGGGTGCTGAGTCGCTGAGCACATTAAGTAGAAAGAATCATTACTTTCCAAGTCGAAATAAGAAATTTTGCAATATTTATGTCAACATTGCTGAGAATTGGGGCACTCTCTAAACAGTACACAGGGAGCTCAGGATTCCAACTGCACGGGGCTGTTCTGCTTCAGGTTTCTTCTGAACGTGCCAGGTCTTGTGAAACGAAGCACCCTATTACGTGGGAACAAAGCCTCCAGGACCGCACATTGTACGTTAGTACTACCCTCTCTTGCACATTTGCAGCAGAATTAGTTTGCCTAGCCACAGGTATAACCAACTGTAATCATGAGGAAGAGAGCATTTGGTCTCAGCACATCTGCTCCACGTTGATGCCTTCCCCTCCGCTACGGAAAGTTAAAAGAAAGGATGTTAACAAAAATTTCCCCCAATCGTTCTTTTCTCTTTCCTGGGAAGTCCACAGAGTGAGCACTTGGCAAGTTACGCAGAACCTAAGTAAATAGAGTCCATTGGCAAAATGGTAACAGGTTGTGCAGCTTAATTGGAGAAGAGAAGTCCAGGAGCCAGCCCGGTGTCTGCTGCACCCAGTTGGTAAATTGTGCCTGTGGTGAGAACAGAGTGATTTTGCAGTAAGCTCATTTTGGGTAACTAGTCAGCCTGCTACGGTGAGCCAGGAAATATGAGGATTTGGTTTCTTTCTGTGTGTGTGTGTGTGTGTGTGTGTGTGTGTGTGTGTGTGTTTCCTATTTTTTTCCAGTGGAAAATATATTTCTATATCTTGAGCTTTGTTTATCTTTTGATAGTGTAATTTTTAAAAATTGATGCCAGGACTCTGATATTGTCCTCTGAAGGGAAAGAAATGCTCAGAGACACGTGTGGCTATTAAAACCTGCAAACAGAAGGAAAAGGCTCTGTTAGCATAGATTCCACATGAATGTTTCCCCTGAATGTTTACGTTTACAAGTTGATCTCTGCGGTTCATCTCCTGGTCACATTTCTCAAGCCACATGCTTTTTCACAAGGGCTTCCTGCTTCTTGTGCCGTGGTGTCGTTTGCTATCTCCTTTTGCCTCGTATGCTCTCATGTAGCTGTTTATTAATAAACCCGTGTTTCCAATACGGCACTACATCAATAAACCTCCAAGTGGTTCCGTTAGTCAGCATTCTGGGAATCCTATGCTGTATTGAAGAACTGTAAATCTCCATTATTGCTTCCCATAGCACAAATAAAGAATGCCCTCTTATCTCCGCGACATCCTCTGCTAATTTTTAAGGGTGAATGCATATGCTCGCACAGGCTCCTTGAGGTGATGAACTTGTGTGTATTAGCAAGTGGAGTGTCATTGCCACTGAAGACTCCCTGACACCTATAATCAAAGGACATGCTAATTTAAGGTGTTTAAGAACCAAATCACTTCAGTTTGCCCTAGTCTTCCCCTTTCCTGAAACCTTCAACTCATCTGGTGGGACAGGCACATTCTGGACTTCAGAATTTTCTGTTCAGCAGCTGTGTTATTTGATTTGCAGTGTGTTATCAACTGACACAAAGGAAATATCAGTAGTTAGAAAGGTAAGAATAGACTTTCATATATACCTTGTTGGTATCGAAGAGAAGGAATGGAACAATCTTTGTTTATACCAACTAAAAAACTACCGAAGACAAGGGCGATCTTTACATTTCTCCATGACGGTAAGAAAGGGTTGGGCCAGTGGAAGGTGTGGCATCTTTCTAATTTCATGATTTTCCCCAAGAGAAAGCACAGTGGAGGCCAGAAGAAGGGAGAGCATGTCCAGTGCGGTGAGCAGCTTGGAAGAACTGTCTGAAACGAATTTGGACTCGGAACCTGGGCTTCCTCACCGGGTGCCTTTGAAAGCTACAAGAGAAAACCAATGTTTTATATCACTGAAGGTGCTTTTAATAAAGCAGACTTAGGATTCCTAAGAAAACTGTTGTAGTCATATTCCCAAATCACTGATCACTCTGGGACTGGCCTCTGTGTATGGCTTTCTCAGCTCACTCTGCAGCAGGTCCTCTCCTTCTGGGGACCCACAAGCAGCTCTGCTATGACTCTGGATGGTCCTGCCTTGCCTGTATCTGCTGCCCTGGCTCTGGGCTCTACCGGGGGCACACCCTGCCTACCTAGATACTAACGAAGTCATTAGGGGCCTAAGCCTATTCCCCCTCCAGATCAGTTTGGCTGCTGGCCTTCTACTTTGTATTCTGATTTCGTTTTCACTAGCGTCTCCAGTGAGAACAGGGAGGCCTCAGCTGTTGCAAGGCCCTGGGAGTTTTCTAATGCCCAGCTGCCCTCTGCTGACTTCACCTGGGCTGAGCCCCTATAGCTGGTCTCTGGCCTATTTTTTTTTTTTGTCTGATCTTGTACTGTTCTTGGCCAAAATTAGTCTTCAAGGTTCCATTTTAGTTATATGTGCTCATCTGCCTTCTCAGTGCCTTCTGTGGCCCCTGGAATTTTAGGGCCCACCATAGCGGCCTTCCCTACCAGTCTGCTGTTGGGCAGTCCCCATGTGTCAGACAGTTCCTCAGAGCCCACCTCTCCACTAAAACTCCAATATTTTATTCAGCCAGAGTGATTCTGTGTGTTGGGTTGCCTCATGATGAATCCCCAGTGGAGAATTGGATCTATTGGATCTAAATGACATTCACTTTTTAATAGGGATGCTGAGGAACCTCAAAGATTTTCTCAATAGGTAAAGGGAGGAGATTATTTTAAGGCATTGCCATCCTTGAACGACACCCTGGTACAGATGTATGTAAGGTCAGCGACAGGCAGCATGATAACCCAGGAGGTCTACACATGCCACCACAACTGTGTTTAGAGCAGCAACCACCACAGAAGGCAGTGGGAGTGGATTTTAACTGAAGGCCAGGCATTGCAGACACGTGCCACTTGATTTAGACCTTGAAACTCAGTGGATTCCCACTAATACCTACGTTCAACAATCTCAACTTGCTGGAAGTGTGTCCTGAATTGTACCTTCTGGTAATTCAATATCATTATGAGTAAATGAAGTTCCTTTGCTGGGGGCTTTTCACTCTGACAGGGATAAATCATCCTTCTGGTGAGAGACAGAAGATATTGAGGAGAGGTAAACTCTCAGTTACACTGCTCACCCTAGTCACGCCACGCCGGTGGGAACACCCGGCAGACACAAGGCTTTAGTCTTTCAATAACTGTGAATTCTGGGGCTGGAATGTCAAATGTTTTAAGACATAAATGACCTTTTAAAGGCAGATTTCCCACTTATCACTAAATAAAATTGCCCTCCAAAAAAATGCCTTGGGTGGATTTTGTGCTAGATTTCACCTGCTGTAATAAAAATAACTTAGATACATTTTAAAAGATTGCAAAATTGCAAAGCAATAATACTTTACCATATTAATTAATTTTGAATTATAGCTGAACTCATAGAAGTGCATATGACATTCATGGTAATGCCAAATTAATTCTTTATGATCAGTGCTATTGCAATCAATACTAAATGAATTCATAATGATAAGATACTTAAAATAAAGAGTTACCACAAAAACAATAAAAAGGCCATCATTATCCAAGCTATAGCACACTAATAAAGTATTAGCCCAATAAGCTGGTGCTATCCGTGACAATCAATGGCAGATACTTAATTTATTTCTGCTTGCCCATGTCTTGCTTTTCCTGGAAGGGCTGTGTAAAAGCATAGCTCTTTGGTTCTACTGTAAATTGTATGGAGAGGAAGAAATACAGCAGTCTTATTATTAAATAATTTTGCTGTAGCATTTACTTTACATCTCTGCCAAAGAACTCAAGGCATCTGATACATACCAATTTACATTCCAAATAGATTTCCTCCTCATGAGAGTCATGTTATCTTTTTAATTTCTTTTCTTAACCTCTTCTCTCTCTCCCTCTTTCTTTCTTAGATGACTATATCATAACTGTCCTCTACTATACATGAAAGACTATATCAATCATGAAGTAAAGAAGCAATAATTATCTTCTCTTCCTTCTGTTATAAAAACTATTTTGAGTATTTTTTGTATGTCAGTTATATGGGTCCAAACAAACAAACAAAAAACATAATCCTTATCTTCCAGCTTAAATAGAGTACTGGGCTTGGTATCAGATTTGGACCAAATCTTAGCTCTTTCATTTTACTTGCTGTTTAATCTTGGGCACTGTGACAGAGACATAGTCCCTATCAAATTCCTCTTTCTTGGGAACATGGGAAGCTGTACTCACAGCAACCTTGCATGTAAATAGGATTGTGTGACTAGTTTGGGCTAATGAATTACATGTAGAAATGAATTACATGTAGAAATTATGTGTGCCACTTCTAGGCTACGTCTGCGAAACACTCCTGGGTAATTCCCCAGGCCTCTCTCTCTCAACCTATAAGGTGGCCCTGTGTTGAGGTGGTTGTGCCACAAAATGGAAACAATCTTGATTGCTGAGTCATTGTAAAAAGAACAACTGCCACGCAGAGGTACCCAATCTGTGGGTAATTGGTGTAATGGAGAAACAAACTGTGTTTCTTTCTTTCTATATTGCTTATTACTATAGCATGAGCCTAACTTATCCTAACTAAAACAGGCATCTAACTTCTCTGAGCTTCTGATTCTTCACCACAAAGCGGGGACAAAATATTTCTTAGCTACCTGATGAAGTCCCTGAGAAAATCAAATAAGATAGCTAACGTACAACACACAAACTATTTAAGTAAGAATCATGCACCACTGGCTTTCACTACCTTGGAACACAGAATTATAACTCCAATCTTTCATGAGATTCATTTGGCCCTGGTGTCTGACTACCACAATACTAGGAGATGTTGTTTAATAAAGATTTTATAAAGAGAAAGTGATATGTTGAAGATGGCTAAAACTCATTCTCTGTAATGGGAGTTGTATGTAAATTACCACCACTGAGGGCTTTGATGTCTATCTCCTGTTTCTCTTCCCGAGACCCTGATGATACAGTTACTGACTTCTTGGGCTGGAGCCTTATGGGTGAGTTCCACATTCTCTGTCCCACAGTCTGCACCATGATGTCTAATTATACTTAAACATTTTTGTTGCTAAGCTTGGATTTTGTTAGTGTACTTATGGAAACTATAGTTTTTATGTCACAAGATTTTATACATCTGTTTTAATGGAAAGTTTTGTTTTCTTCCAATAGACTCTGCAAATTTAGGTTCTGATTGTGTTTTCTGCCCTCCTACCTTGAGAGCTGGGTCAAGTTCTCTCAGATGGCTTTCTTCTCTCTATGAGAAGAAATCATCACAGTTTAGTGATGAGCTCTACACAAATGCAAATTTGAGTCATGCATCTATTAAATCAATATTATTTTAGAATTAACCTATGATGGATAAATTCATGCAGTCATATAGCCATTCATTTATTCAGTAGATAGTTATCAGGTACCTACTATATGTCAGGCACTATTCTAGGCACTGGGTATGCAATGGTGAGGACAGTCATTTGTATCTCTGATGTCATTAAGTTTATATGCAAGCATTAGGGAAAAGATGGTAAATATTCAATACTGGATAACTTCAGTTTACAAAAAATACAATGTATATTAAAGAGTCACTGAGCATGGAATGACTAGCTTTTCTGGAATGGGTAGATAACACTTCTTATATGTAATGATATCTGGCTTGCACCTGAAAGGTGAGGGCAGGACTATTTCATTCATTAGTTACTGTTGGCATGCTGCCTACAGCTAGGAGTTTTTCATAGGCCCGTGAAAGTATTTCAAACCTGGAAAAATGTTATTGGCATTAATTTATGATAAAAATAGTGAAAATTTTTGAAATAAAAAATGAAATCAATCATGTTTACATAATGCATAGAATTGTTTATTGTAACTAATCAAATGCAACTCAAATGGGGAATGATGCTTCTCAACACACCCTTTTATTTTTCTGGCTCAGGGGTGTGGATATGAACATGTGTGTGAGCACTTCCTTTTTTCAAGTGCTTTTGCTTTTGAGAAGTTGCTTAAGCCAGGTTAAAGGATATTCGTCATTTTCCAATATATTCTGACTCTCCTTTTGCACAGATTATTGCTTCAATGCCTCCTCATATATTCCTAGACCCAAATACTCCATAGTAGTTCATGTTTTTTCATTTCATGGATCATACAAGAACATCCTGTATCCTATTCAGCTTCGTGATAGTAGGTTCTTGACTTTTAGACTGAAATCCAATTATGTTTGTTTTGTCTTATCTCACTTCAACATGGCTAGTTCCCAGATGTGAAGGGGAGGTTCAAAGTCATGGGGATTCATAAGAATTTGGACAACCATTGAATGCAAGAGCCAGCCACCCCTTCTTGCCTAATCATGAGGCCAATGGTTCATTCCAGAGCGTAAGCTCAGTGCCGTTGCTCCAAACGCTGTGTCATTCACACTTGTTTCATGATAATGTCCAGTTACCACGTAATGAGGAAAATATCTTAAGATAATTGCTTTATCAGGTATGGCTCAAAACTTTTGTTTATGCCGTTTGGAGAAGGAGACAGGGCCGTTTAGTGCTTTGCCTGCCAAGCCACAGACCATCTTTGCTGCTTTCTTTTTCCTTTCAATTGTTATTGAAAATAACTAGTCATAATGCCTTTGTAAGCCCTGCCTAGCCTCAGCTCTGTGTAAATCAGGCTTCCAGACGGGGCCCTGGGTTTAGAGGTCCCATTGTGGAGTGCTTTAGGTAGAGGCGGGATCATGAATAAAGAACACTCACCCTCTTCTTCGGAGGCAGGGGTGAGAGAGCCCGGGAGAGCCCTTCCCAAACATCTCTTTTCAGCACCACTATTTGGCTAAGAGCTTTAATTTCATTAGACGAACGGGGGCTGGGTTTCTCCATGCATCTCAGCCTCCTTTTAATGTGTAAATTACATAGGATTTGCCACTCGTTACAATGGTGATATGATTATTGGCCTCAAACAGACCACACCGCACAGGCCCCCAGTGATAGGCCAGCTGAGAAGTGGCATGTGTGGGAAAAATGGGATAGCATATGTTTTCTGATCAGAAGCCCTCCACGAGTTGAATTCACAAATGTGAGGCTCCCGCTTGGTTTGCTGAGAGTGCCTCCTGCAAAGTGAATTTCTGGGTGTATGTGACATCCTGGTAGGGAATGATGTTGTTATGGGGGTGAGAGAGTTACTCAAGGGCCAGAAGCAGAGGCTGAGGGGAAAGTTTGTTGGATTTGGAGGCAGAAACTGCAAGCTTGGCTGTTTGAAGACAAGTCACTCAAATCCTGTGAGCCTCAGTTTGCCCATTCACAAAATGGGGACAATAGGCCTCCTCAATACCTGCAAGTTATTAAGGAACATTATTTTAAAAACTTTGCTATGAATGACTATGCTAGGAAATGCCACTCACATTGTCTCATTCATTCTTTACAATAAGCCTTCGAGGTAGAGCTGTGGCTAAGCACACTAAAGAAAGTTAGGAAAGACAGTGCAGCATCTCCCCCAAATGCTCCATGGAAATATAGTTTTGTAGGAAAATGTAGCTTAGAAAGTTCTACACAATGTGTCCATGCCTTCTTGACTTGTTCTTAGAAAACCACAGCTCACAGTAGCACACAAAAGGCTCTGAGAAGCTCCTTATTGAAACAATGGTTTTTATTTGTTCATTTGTTCATTATTCCAGAATTTTGTATGAGACTATCTTCCCTCCTCCCTCATCCCAAAAGTATATACACCCAGCCGCCTAGGACCTAAGTCTTCCTCTTCTATAGAGGCCATGTCACCAAGGCTGGTTACTGATTTGAGGAGAGAGAAGTAGTAGAAGATTCACATGTACTTGTAAGGAGATACACTCTGTTTGGAAGGGATTGGCAGAACAAGATACATTTGAGAGCAAATTCTCTATGAGTTCATAACTACATAATTATGAAGGTAGGCCCATCCTGGAAGAACTTTGCCGCCATTTAGACATAGTGTGGGAGGAATTTATTGTCCCTATCCCAAAGGAGAATTGATTCTACAGGGATGGAATATGTGATATTGTTTTTACTTTCTCCCATTCATTTATTCACTTCATATATTTTTTATATACCCAAATATAGTCCCCATCTGTGGTCTGCATCATGCTAGAAATTGAGACCTTCAGCCACACAAGGCTATTGTCTCGGCAGATTTATACTGATGCCAACTTAAGCACCCTCACTCTGTTAGCAGCTTCTAACACCCCCATTTTACTCATTTCCACCAGCACAAATTGGCCAGGATGTAATATTTTACATTTGTTTGTGTTGCAGAGCACATGCCTTTCTCAAACATATTCAGAGTCTGTTTCTTGGAAAATTAGGTCAGAAAGAAGATTGTGAATGTCTCTGAAAGAATAAGTATCAGGCACATTTGTTGGAGATGGTTTCATTGGAAATTCCATGTTAAGAAATAAATGAAAATGATTTCTTTAATACAGGACACCTCAGAGCTTTGAATGTTCATGGCGATTCTCTAAGAGTGTGATAAGGGTAGTGGGAGTGTCGATGGCATGCAACATCTTCCAAGCTGTTTTTTTTTTTTTTCAGCCAGAGAGCTTTTTGTCCATGAAGCATTTTTTGGTAGTGGCTACCTCAGAGGGTTCTTTTGGAAGTGATTGAGGTATGTTGATGATAATGCCTAGTACAGAGCACACAGTAGAGATTCAATAGATGATGCTCTCTAACAGCCTATAGGATCAGGCAGTTCTCTGCCTCTCTATCAATCACCCTTCCAGTGTGACCTGTTTTCTAATCTTCCTGTGACCTGGGTTGGTGCTGGGTCCAGGTTCCCATAGTCGTCCTGCTCTGGGACTAGCTTGTCTCCCATAGTCACCTGGGTCCTTGTCCTCTTTTCTCTAGGTCCTGCCAGCCAGTGGATTGGGGCCAGACCATTTCTAGTTTTTTGTCTATTCATTTCTTGAATTCTGTAGCTAGATGTTGAGAATGATTTTCCCCCTTGCTGCCCTATGTCACTCTGTGATCAGCAATTTCAGATATTCACGTGGCCTTGGGTTTACTCTGCTCAATGCGAATACAGTGCCTCAGCCCCTACCTTGCCTGTCTTGGCTCTCTCTCTCCTTACTATGAAGAGCTCCCAATTTGCCACATGGACAGGGCTTGGTGAATTTTAATCATCTTAGAAATGTTACAGAACTATGTCTTATATTGTATGTGAGTAACTTTATATCTGCTTTATACTCGTGTCCAATGACAAGACAGCTTGAACTCTGCTCCTTAGGTACCAAAATGATCCTGTGTCTGTTGTATAATTGATTCTCTATTACTTAATTCCCTATCTGTTTGTTGAGAAAGAAAGGTGACTGATATGCTTAAAAATTTTGCCATGACTTTGATCATTCTATGCATACTAAGTGCCTAACTAAGTTTGTCTATTTCCACCAACTTTCTGCATTAGGAATAATAAATCCTATAAGATTCTCTCTTTTGAGTAACCTCATATCTAAAATCATGATTCCTTCAATAACACTTGGGCTGTAGTCATTTTAGGGAAAGCTGTGAAAGCCAGTAGAAAATAGCTTTTGAGAAAGATGAAAGAGATAGACCTCTCTGCCTCCAATGTTTCTAGCAATGAGCCTGGAGAAAGTTTAATTACGGAGCCATTTATATGACACCTGGAACTCCTCAGTTGGATGCTGGAGATGGAGTTACTCTGGTTTGTCTGTAGGATCATCCAAAGAGTGGGATTTCTTACAGGTCTATTGCACATTCATTGGCCTAACCATGCTCCTGCACAGACACAGGGCTTCTGGAGGCCTCTGGGAGCTCTGAACCCTGACTGGGTGGAGATGGCCTCACTCCCCACCAGAAATGTCAAGGACAAATACCTGGATATTATATGTTATATTGAGGCCAGTTCAAGAGCAAGGATCCTAATGAGCCACATAGGCATTAAATCACTAGAGGTTGCTAAACGCGGTCAGTAAGTAGATAGAGCATCAAGGAAAGTAACCTGCAAAATCCTAAACAGCTCAAGTTCCAAAATCTGAAGAAATGGGGTGTGTGAATAAAAGGGACTATGGTTGGAAATTTGAGAGTTGTGGTTAGAAGCCATGGAACAAAGTATAGCTGAAGGACCTGCCCAGAGAATAAGCTATGACCTTGGTGTTAACTTCTACAACATCACACTATAGGCAACAACAAACAACTGAATTTTTCCGATTTGCATTCTGAACATCGCAGCGATCATCAATTGCCAAGTAAAGGCTCTGTTCTTTGCCTTAAACTACTGATGCCACTTTATGAATTCTTCATCAAAAACTTTGAAGGAAGTTATATTTTATTTTATTATCTTTCCTGAGATCAATGAGTTTAACTTTCAATCTTACTACATTCTGAACTGCTGCAGATGGTGTAGGTGGCAAATATTGCACTTTTGGTAAGAAACATCATGGATATAAATGCCCTTGTCTCTTTTCCTCAGATCAATGGAGAGCTTCGAGAACAGGATAAATACGCCTCTGCCCGGAATATTGCCTGGGTGGTGGGCTAGATGTCTGTCTTAGATTCCTTCCAACATTCTGTGTTATTTTGTTGTTGTTTTATTTGTTTTTTTATATTAATTTATTTTTAGAGAGGAGGAAGGGAGCTGGAGGGAGAGAGAGAGAGAAAGAGAAAGAGAGAGAGAGAGAGAGAGAGAGAGAGAGAGAAACATAGATGTGAGATCGACACATCATAGGCACTTGGTGCCTGGGACAATGACCAACCGAGCTACATGGGTCAGGGTCCTTATAACCCTCTTGATTCAGAGCTCCTCACTGTTGCCAACAGAATTAGTTCTGGTGGAATACGTCTATGACTGCAAACCCTTCTGCCTATGTGCATAGTGCCTGAAGATTTTTGGTTGAGACAGTTTAGAAGTAATTAAGTTAAACTCTCTTTTCTGTCTCTATGGAAATCTGCTGCTTCCGAAATACTTTCTGGTCTGCACACTTCACTTGATGGTGTGGGACTCTAATAAATGATAGATAGATATGAATGAATTTTAGGAAGGGGGGGCCACCCTTATAGGGCTCCAAGCATCTTTGTGATTTATGGCATTACGGGCATGGCATGGAGCCCAGTGGCATTACCTATGCTCACCTGCCAGGTGATGACTATTGAGAGCATTGTGGTTACAAGTTGAATCCATTGATGTCCTTCCACCTGTACAGATGCAATGGAGCATCATACCATTAGGATGTGGGAGTCTCAGTCATTTGCATTTACAATCCTAATGAACAAAGAGACAGCAGTACACTTTGTTTTTATGTATTATTTATTTTTGTTTTTATTTAATTTTTTAAGCAAACCATACTCTCTTTAGAAAATATTTTAAAAAGCAGAAATGTGTGAACACTAAAAAAAAAATCTTTAATCCCCCAGCTAAGAAATAATCACTGTTGACAGTACGGCATTTGCAAATGGACATGCTGAGCACTTGAAAGATCACCATATGAACACATCCTATATATGTTACCTTTGAAAACAGAGTAAATTATAATGGAAAATTTAAATGCCCGCTTCAGAACAGTAGTGATTCTTTAATTTTTCAATGGAGTGATGAGAGATTTTTGCATTCTCTGAAGTACAAGCTGAACAAGTTTCATGAGTTTCCTTGTGTTACTTCTGGGGTAGAGAAATGATGAGCCCATTCCTTAGGCCAAGAGCCATCACTGAATTACTGTTCTAGACTTGCTGCTTTCTTTCCACTTCAATTATCAGCACTAGCAGCTGGTTTTTATCCAAACCCACCACCTATTCTTTTCTTTTTAAGAAATTTTAAAAAAAGAAATGGTGTTTCCCTTTAAATAATTTAAATCACTTTGCAAAGTATTACTGGATTTGCAACAATAAAATAACTCTGCGAAGTGGCTGCTGGTTGGTTGCCCAATTACATTTGTACTCTATGTGAATTGATTCCTCTACCCTAGTGCTGTACACTTAATATTTCAAATACATACATCAGCAATGTAACTCATTTATATGTTTCATGGACTTTGAGTTGCTCATGATTAGAAAAATTGCATATGCATATGTCAGAATTTTATAATTTTTCTCTCCAGACCTTTTCTCTCTAATTCTGTGTATGAGGTGTGTTTGTGTGTGTTGTTATGCCTTCATGTGTGGTTTATGTACAGTTCCTGCATATTAGTGGTGTGTGTGTTTTTTTTTTTACTTAAAAATTCACAATGGGGCATTTTCCAAGTCTGTTATCAGAATCAATTATTTAATTTTTTATTTATTTGTTTATTGCACAGTGTTTGTCTTACCACCAAAAATACATACATCATAAGAGCAGGACACTCTTTTATGTTGTTCATTGTTAAGTTCCCGCATCTAGAACAAGTCCTAATATATCATATATGTGCTTGATAAACATTAGCTTATTGAATACATCAATGACTAAAACATTCACTGGGTATACAACTTGGAATGACTGTATAATATTTTCTGATAAAGGTAAAACCAAACTTAGTTAATTATCTCTTTGTTGTTGACATTAAGGTTGCATAATATTTTTATTATCAGAACTAATGTTGTGAGGAAGAAAAATATTGGTTACTATTTTTTTATTTTTCTTCAAGGATAGATTCTAGAATCTACTAGGTCAAAGCAGAAGAATTATGTATAGTTCTTACAGCTTAATATATTATGCCTATTTTCCCCTTCAGACCATTAGTATAAACTTTACACTCTCACAGGCAATGAATGAATATATACATCCTACCACATCCTTCCTTCATGGAATGACTTTTCAGCTTTTTCACTTCTGGAATTCAGAGGCATTTCATTTCTATCATGGATAATACATTAGTCAAGATATCTCAAGTACAGTCCCAAGAACTCCCAAATCTTAGCATAATAGCAGTTTTATTTTTTTGTTCATGGCTCAGTCTACATGTAGCTTGAGTGACTCTTCTGGGCAGCTGTTCTTCAAGCAGGTTCTCGAGTCTAGAGATTTGAACTGTTTTCATTCACTATCTCCGCGTAATTCATTTCCAGAGGAGTGTGTGTGTGTGTGTGTGTGTGTGTGTGTGTGTGTATGAGAGAGAGAGAGAGAGAGGGAGAGATATACTAGTTTTATAGAAATTGAGTATACATTTCCAACCGCATTTCATTGGCCAGAACTCAGTCATGTGGTGCTGAGTACCTGTCAATGAATGCATTGTATCTTTTTTTTAAAAAAAAAAATGTTTTATTGATTTTTAGAGAGAAAGGAAAGGAGAGGGAGAACTAGAAACATCGATGAGAGGAAAACATCAATTGACTGTCTCCTGCACACCCCCTACTGGGGATGAAGCCCACAACCTGGGCATGTGCTCTGACTGGGAATCAAACCAGGGTCCTCTTGGTCCATGGGACAACACTCAATCCACTGAGCTACACTGGCCATGCAATGCACTGTATCTTGAAACAGATTCTAAAAATATCTTTTTTTACTTCTTAGATAATTGAAGAATATAGGGTGCCTGTTCACAGATCTAATGCTCCCAATTCTCAAATGACCTACACGCTCCATTTCCTATGACAGTGGCCAGCACTTGGCCAGTAGTGTTCACACAGTAAAGACGAATAAATAGAACAAGTACCACTCTTGTCAGGAATGTGGTTGCTTGTCCTGCAATTGAGGAGAGATGCTATTCAATTTACCCACCTTTAGAGTTCGCTTTTGGGGTCCTGGAACAATGCCAACTTGGATAATTGCATTCTGCTGATCTAAAATTCCCCCGTAGCTTCCTTCGGATGAGCTAGCCTTCATTTCCCCCTCTACACATCATAGCGTAGTGTTACTGGCACCCAGTGATCACTCTATTCCACAAAGAAGCTGGTTACATTTCACCACCAGGAAAGTGATCCCTGGGTGAACACACAGAGTCTGCAGATTTCTTTGGTTCCTTGAGCATAGGAAACATACATGTAATAGGTTAGTAAATTAGTGATTTGAAACTCTGGGTGATGGGAAAAATTAGTAATCTCTCATGTTATAAATTTAACTCTAGAAATTTAAAAACATAAATCATCTTCCCAAGAATATGTAATATCGTTTGACCCAACAAATGATACAGGCCATTTTCTGTTGCTGAATTTGAGATAGATCTTGCATAATATCCATGGGATCTATACTACAGTATTCCCACAGCAATATGTTTACCTCTATCAAAATAATAAACTCTCTCATAGATTTCAATGAATAGAATTAACCTTTAGCAAGTACTCTTTTCCCCCCCAGGAATATTCATTTACTAAGTAGTCTACACCATCCCCAATTAAGTGCTTCTGTGTGCTAAAATAGTAAGGACAATATTAATTTTCATCCAGAAATAAAATATTGCTTGGTGGTGGGCGATTCTGTTAAAAACTGAAGGTCAATTTGCAATTAAAGGGCCTTTTAACAAAGTATCAGAATAATGCACTGCTCATCGAGGTGATGAAAACAGGAAAAATATGGCTGTTGAGTAACTATTAAGGTTGAGGTTTAAACTTGTAGAGCTCTTTTATTTTTATCTAAAAATGTTTTTTGTTTTTTAAAAAATCCAGGCTTATTTCTGGTTTACAAATTTCAAAGCTCCATAAGCCAAAGGAGGGAGATTTTTCTAACAGTAGGGGTTATCCTATTAAAATTCATCATGATTCTCCTTACTGAAAGGAGTAAACAAGAATCAATTTTCTTCAGTAAAGAAGTTGGCTGAGATGCAAGTTGATCTAAGACAGACTTGATGGATTCTTATGAAACGTTTACAAAATAATGCAGAAGCTACAGTTTACAGGGAATTCTCTCCCTTTTCTTTTCCTGGGGCAGGGGAAGAGGGTGAGAGGAAAGCTGTATTAGGGGAGGAAAAGAAAGCCCCGTAGCACACACAAAAGGATTTTATAGTTCTTAATTCTGCTAAGCCACCGATACATGGAAGATGCACAGCACTGTAATTATCTGGCCAGATAGATGTAATTGTATCTATCAAACTAAATAGAACACTGTCAGATGACAGCCAAGATTGGATTGTCTCTAAGGGTCAGGCAGAAACCTAGAGTGACCTCACTCCTCCCTTCTCCCCATGCCTGTTTTCTTAGTCTTTGATGAGGACCCACTTTGCTAAGCATGTGAAAGCATATACAGTAACAGTGCCTTTTTGCTTTATGCCAACAGCCTCCCGAGAGACCCCACTTGGTTTACTTGGGCCCAGGGGATTAGCCTGCCCAGGCCTCCCTCGTATTTGAAATGTATGATACTGATACAGTGCTTAGGGAGAATCAGTCCTCTGCAATGAACAGATCACGCCTGGCTCCATAAAGTCTACGTTGCATGGAGAGATGTAGAGATTTTATAGGCTGGGTGGAGAGGGGCCAAGTCAGGCTTTTGCTCTGGAAAGCAAGTATTAGGTAATGAATTAAAGAGTTTGTTTCCTGGCCTGGTCCTTAATTTTCAGAACGTTTCCTTGGGCTGTATAAATAGACTTGAATTGCTCCGTAGTTTTCCATTTGCTGTAGCGGGAGATCATTGTCATGTCATAGGTGCTGGCGGGGCTATCAGCATGAATGTTTCTCTGCCCTGCTGCCTTTAAAAGAAGCAGGCCCCCTCCCCCTTGCTCATGTACTCGTATAAGCAGTTGGGATCTATTTTCATGGAGTTCCTCCAATCAGGATCATGTCCAAACCATTTTGGGTTTTTTGAGCCTCGCATACTATATTTACTGTGTCTAGTGAAAAGCCTGGATTCTCCCCGTGCTAAAAAGTGAACCATGATGGGTGAGGTATTCCAGTAGTCCTGCCGCATTTATAGAAGGAGACAAAGTACACAGGAGAGATGCGGTCACTCAGTGAGCGACCTCCCCCCCCATCCTGGCGTGCATTTGCTGTCCTTCTTTGGCAACTTGCTGCCATTGAGTCATACAGTTCCCGTTGTTGGTTGTCTGCACTTCGGATGGGAACAAAGCTCTAAGGAAGGCAGGTTTGTCTTGCGCCTTTTTAGCATAAACATGCAGGACACTTCTGCATGTGCTGTGTGTTCAGCTTAACCAGGTCACCGCCCCTCTGCCTGGGCTTTTGGAAAAGAGTCCCACATTGTCGCATGGAAAGGGACATTTCAGTGCTGATTTTTATTTCCATGAGATTAAAAGTGAAACATGTAACCACAAAGCTGGTTTATGTCATCCCCCTGTCGGAGCCAGCAGTCATGCCAAAAGTTAGATATTTGATAGGTTTGAGAGAGAAACAGATGCAGAAGGATGCCATTCCCACAATTTAGACTCCTTCTTATCTTTAAGCTAGAAAGAACATTCCAGATGAAGAAAATCTATTTTATTGGCCTTAAAAAATAGCAAAAGAAAATGTAGAAATAAAAAAAATGCTAATTTAAAACTGATGTCATTCTTGTGGACTTCTATAAACTGCAAATTGGTATTTCTAACTAAAAAAAAAGTCGTTCAAGACATGCTTACTTGATATTTTCATTTATGCTGCTTTTTTTTTTTTTACCCCAATCAGGGTGTTATAATTGAGAGAAAATATCTACAAGATATATTCACATAGAGTAGTGTGTGAATATAGGCAAGAAAAAAAAAGTGGAAAACCATAAACCTCCAAAAAGCTAAAACAGCCAAAAAGTATTCTCTCAGCTTTTTTTTAGGGAAGCATTTTGTGTCCCATTCTTTTCATTTAATTCTGCCAGCTGTCTGCTAAACAAATCTAGCCAGGTGGGGCTTACAACCCATGACTAAAAAACCTACCAGTGCAGCTGTCCAGCTTGCCCGGAGGAAGAATTCAGACAAATGGCAGGGACGAAAAGATTGTTTTGTTTTCAAGACAGTAGCTACTGTGCCTTCCTTGGGTTCAGCTTTTTTTTTTTTTTTTTTTTTACGGTTTGCTTAAAGTTCATCCGTAACTTCTTAAGGTTTTATGATGAAATAGAAAAAAAAAAAACCACCCTTTAAAAATTTAATATTTATGTCATAATTAGTTTAATCAATTATAATTTCCCCTTAAATAAATGCTCTATCTTACATTGTAACCTGTCACAGAGTTGTTATTTATTTATTTATTTATTTATTGAGTGTTACTGATTGTTAAGTTACCCCCTCCCCCCCTTTTTTTTTTCTCTCTCTCTCTTAGGGGGGAACAGGTTTTTAGTGAACTGTGACTGAACTTTATTTCCAGATATCACGTAATTACATATGGAGCCATGTAAAGGTGAAGGCTGGCTTGGCTTATCCGTGAGCAGAGGAACCAACAGGCCTCTTTGCACTGCATCACCAGTCGACCTCGACTGTGAATTTCTAGTCAGCAAATGGGCACTTGCTTTGGTGCATTTGAGCAGAGGGAGGCAGGAGCCGCGCGAGCAACGAGCACGTCGCCATCTGATCCACTGATGACAGATCAGCGCTGAAACCACTCCGTTCCTTTCCCACTTATTTGACATTCATCAGTTCAGTGAATCTCAACTTTTTCATGAAAGCTGTCTAACATTCTTATAATGAAAAGGGCTGGGGGAGTGAGAACTGGCCTCAGTCTCTGGGCCCAGCACCTGTTTGAGAGGTGGGACTGTCCACAGGGAACTCTTTGGGATGTCGCTGTACTGATGATGCCCTAGGAACTCAGCACTCTGACATGCAAGGAAAATACTACATCCATGAGCCAGCTGTCTTTTGTGTATAGATTTAAAAGAGAATTAAGACTGCATGGGACAAAGAATGCTCTTAGCAAGGACACACGTCATTTCGTAAACTGGTGAGGTTCTTGGGCTAACTCTCAGAGCAGGTTGGGCAAGGAGCTAGGACTAGGTGACTCTCATCTTCAGGTGCCTCGTGCTGCCATTTATAGGAACACAAGGAAACCACTGATGCTGCAGTGAAAAGAGGCCTGTGGTCTCAGTTGTGCAGATCACAATGGTATCCAGCATAAGCAGGTGAAGCAGATTACTCTTCACGTTGCCTTTATGTCGCCTTTATTTCCTTTCGTTACATAAGACATGAGTGATATTGGCCTGGATGCTTACAGATCCCAAGAAAGAAGAAGAATTTTTCATGAGGCAATTGAGGTGGTGATGCAGAAATAACCCTCATGGTTTGCTGTTATTTAATGAAGAAGGAATGATGGGGAATTTTTGGCAGAACTGGTATAGAGGCATAACAATAACACACCACAAAATAAAACATTACTTAGCCCTTGGAGGATTCACACAGGCCTTTAAACGTTAGATGTAAATACATTGCATAGAGGTGATTATCAAACGAGGATACAATAAGTAAGGCCTCCCCTCCGACCTCCTTGCCACCCCTGAATCGGGTCAGGTGCCCTTCATATAAAAGCATCCGCCTTTGTCCCGAACTCATGCTTCCTAGCAGCGGGGCTTAGCTATTGGACAGTGTGAACAGCCAACATATTGCAACTCAAGTAACTTTGTGGTTAAGCAGGAATAAACACAAAAAATTCATGAATATTAGAAATACAGCATCCTTTTCTCTTAGTGCGCTAACTGATAAAAGAATGAATGTCACTTAAGGAAGAATATCCCAGATTCTATTCATGCAAGAAGTGATGCTTTGTAGAAAAAAAGTTCATAACATTTTTTTCTTTTTCCTTTTTTCCATTATGTATGCCTGTGCATATGAATCTGTTCATATTTAAATTCTCTTTAAGTATATCTTTACATGTGGGCCAGGATTGCTCTATAATAGTGCAGACAAGCAAATCCATAAGACACACATTTTCTCTAGATTCTCTATTTTGAGCTTGATGAATGGAGACTCAAAAGAATAAATAATTTATATTGGAGAAATAGAAACATGGATATGAGTTAGGCCAAGATCTTAGAAATCTTAATTTCCAACCTGTGGTCACTATTATTATGGAGATGGAAAACTTTTCTCCAACCTTGTCTCCATTGACAAAAACATCCACAGTGGAACCAGAGGTCTTCAGTACAAAATAAGTTTGCAACGAATAGGATGATTTTCTCTTGCAGACATTCAGATATGGTATACTCTTTTGTAAATATTTTCATGAAACAAATGCTCATATACTATAGTTAATTTAAGACATGGCTGCTTGGTTTGTTGTTTTACTTCTCCAGGTGAAAGAGGACCAAGTATCTATCTTCTTTCGTTGCAAGTCTTCCTCAATATCCTAAGTTGTTCTCCCAAGACCTGTATCCTCGCCTCCACGGAAATGGCTTCCCTTTTTTGAGTTCTGCCTCATTATTTCAGCATTTTGCTGACTTTTAATCCCGAGGATGGTGAATTGAATTTGAATATTTAAGCTTTAAACTACTTCTCCATGGGGGTAAAAAAACAAAACCCACATTGACTCTTTACCACATTTAAAAATGATTTTCTCATAAAAATTGTGGCATGTTCTTAAAATTATTCAACCTAAACATGTACCAAATGGGCCCCATTAATATCATATCAAATGTAAATGCGCAGATTCCATGATCAGCATCAGAGGAGCGCCAGACAGAAGGCCATCCCAAGTCCTCCATCCTCATGTGCTGACTTTGGCATCTTTTCGTGGTAGCCCCACATACGCACATGTGCTCCTGTATCATCACACAGGTAGAAACGAGAGTGTGAGGCTCATTTAACAGTGTGAGTTGTCCCAATGTGTCACCATTATGGGAGCACCTGAGCCTTCTGTTTGCTGGTCCACTCGGAAAGCTCTGTGTGTTGAGGTAGCGGCCCTGGCAGTTTCTCCCATGTTTTAGCCTTCTTTCTAGTCTCTCTCCTCCCTGTTTCCCTTCCTCCCTTCCTCCCTCCTCTCCTGGTCAGCATTTGCTTCCTTCCCATTCCATATCTTTCTTCATTCTTCTTGTTTTTCCCTTTCATTTATCTTCTCTTAGATTTCCATTCCCTTTCCTGAATTTCAAAGATTGGCTTTAAGCCAAGATTTTCCTTAGTGCGCATGTACATCCTAAACTTTAAAAAGTTTTTTTTTTTTCATTTATCCATGAAAATCTGGGAAAGAAAGCTCCAATAACGCTGCCTATCAAAGAGCAGCCACATTATTCTATAGAAATCATGTTCAATGATTTTATTTTCTATTGAACATGTTTCCTGTCTCACAATAATTTAAAAAATTGCTACAAAGCCACACAATCCTGCTATTTGGGGTTTACACCTCTAGCCTAATGTACAGATTTGACTTCGCACAGCACTTGCTTATGGAGTCAGAATGGAGACAGACCTTCCCAGAGATCTCATGTTGTACTGTTTACAAGGCAGCCTGCACTTCTGGTTTACAGTCTGCTCAGATCCTGTTACAGTTACACTCAGATCTTTCTTTGGGGATAATGGAATTTAATGAGAAGGAAAGTGTGCTTTCAGTTTGCATTTTCAGAAGGATTTATGGTTAAACTTACAGTATGTAAAACCACATTTACCCCCAAATAAGCAAAAGATCCATTCACAGGAAGAACAAAACGACCCCATCTGAATCACAAAGGAAGACATTCTTCAAACGTTTTTTGGAGGGTTTCAAACATCACAAAATATTTTTCTGAAGCCGACAAGTTCCCTACCTTTGGTTGAGGTCCACCTTAAGGGCAGTAACGACTCTGGTGCGCTGATCATTTGCGAATCCCAACGTTGCAACCACGAAAAGGGACTGCATCCTGAGACATCTGTGGACCAGAGAAGCTGGCAGGGACCGCAGAGCTTTCCATTGAAGTGACTGCTCCCAGCCTAGCTGCAGGAACAGTCGACCTGAGGTAACTACTTCCACATATCAACACCTTGTCAGTGGTGGTCTGAAAGGCGCGCGCTGCAGGGAGAGGGAAGTACCTGCTTCAGGGAGAGCTAACCACCTACCCTGCCCCCCTCTATCAGCAAATCTTTCATATGGAAGAGAGAAAGGAAGCCAAGTAGGAGAAAACGATAGTAATAAAGCAAATTAAGTGCTTAAATTATGACGCTGGTTGGCTTTGGTTATTGGTATTTAACTACATAATGAATTTCTAAAAATTCAGAGCACATGTGGTTATCTAACTTGAAAAGAATTCCGTCTATCTGGGTCGATGGTTCTAAGTGCGCTGTGGCGGCACGCACAGTGTGATTCTTTGGGAAGTGCTTCATAAGTAAGTTGTGATTAATAATCATTCACAACTGATTTACTTAAACATAAATTAGAGCAGAGGACGCAAGGTTACTCCTATAATACTTTATTCCCACTCACCGATATTCCCATTTGCATTCTTGGGTGAATAAGAAGGGGGTGGAGGTAGAGCTGACATCCTGGGGATTGTAGAATCCTTAACCGTCCAAGAAACTATGTCTCACGTGTGAACATCCTTTGCCATGTGTTTTGCAGTGGGAACGAAAGCCAAACCCTGAGTCCATTGCTTTGGGATTTGAGTTACTAACATGATTTGAGTATGTGTCCATACTCAGTTTCACTGTAATCATGACACAATAAAGAGAAAGACCTATGATTTTGTTAATCATCTAATAATAGTCATAGACAAGGCCTCAGAAAGGTCCAGTTGCTTCTTTTATGAGCTGGATCACAATGGAATATGCCCCAAGTTGTCAGCAACGAAGCATCCTCCGACCATTCAAACTTAGATGCAGAACGTAAGGGGCTGGAACGTGCTAATTTTATTAGGGAGAACTTGTCACTGAACCTACAATATGAGAGCTGGGCATGAGCTCACAGGCAGCAGTTGCCGTATTAGAGATGTATTATACTAAAAGCTTCTCCTCATTAGAGTAAGCTCAAAATCAGTCTTGGGGTAAGCAAGCATTGCTGGAGTTTAAAGAACGTTAATTTTAGTGGACAAATCTAGCACCGATATAAATTATGGGCTGACATTACTCTATATCAGTGGTTCTCAACCTTCTGGCCCTTTAAATACAGTTCCTCATGTTGTGACCCCCAACCATAAAATTATTTTCGTTGCTACTTCATAACTGTAATGTTGCTACTGTTATGAATCGTAATGTAAATATCTGATATGCAGGATGGTCTTAGGCGACCCCTGTGAAAGGGTCGTTCGACTGTCAAAGGGGTCACAACCCACAGGTTGAGAACCGTTGCTCTATATATTTGCGTTCCTTGTTTAATGCATATTTTCTTTTCTAGAAAGTAAGCTCCATGAAGACAAGCATTTCATGCTTACATTTATGTCTGCAGCACTTGTAACAGAATAAGAGCACCCAGCATGCAATGGGTGGTCAACAAATACTTGTTGAATAAATAAATTTGTTAAAAAGTCCTCTGTTTTTCCCCAGGAAAAGACAGCATGATATTCTCACCATCTCACCAGTGCCCCAATAATATTTTTCAGGTTTCACTTTTACAGAGCCATTCATGAGAGGCCGATTGACATAAGGCATTGGTTTCTATTTTCTTTAGAGAAAAAAAAAAAAGAAACAGAAAAATCCGATATCATTTTCACTAGCCAACATGATATTTCTGGTTCTTGACTCATTTGGCAAAAGAAAAGCACAGGTTGAACTGTTTAGAGAAGATAAAGGATCCTTTTTAGAATTTTGAAGACTGGGGCTTTTACACATGGTTTCAAAGTTGATTGAGCACGTAAAGCGCAATGAAGACAGATCCTGCAAAAGCAAAGAAACCCTATCTGATGAGTGCCCCAAGTGTGAACACACCACATCATAACCATGTGGAAATAATAGCCTCTATCGGCAACAAAGGCTTCTATTTAATGAGAGCAGAGCCATTGTTCTTGAAAGTCTAATTTGGTAAACATCTTCCAGCGCTGACTCACCAGTACGGAAAATCCAATAATAAATCACCGCTGTGATTTAGCAATAATGCTGGAATTCACATCACGGAGTGGGCTACAGCATCCACTGCAACTCAAACAGGTCGCTGAAAGGTGCATTTCATCAGCAAGCTATTTAATTCATATCAAAGGACTTTTACCCCAAGTGAGTGGCAACTGGCTACTTTGAAAGCAGTTAACTGTTCGGGGAAATGACTTGCCCGAGTTCCCCATAAAAAGGTAATACTCTCTAATCCTGGATGTTTTAAAAGTCGTTTCCTCCAACTCCATAGCCAACCATGCGAAAGAACAGGCCAGTATCTTTGTGTCTTAATCATGTTTGGTAACCAAGCCCTTTAGATAACTGGCACTGCTTCTGTAGCAGACCAAACTTTCTTTCAAGTTACAAACACTCACCAAAGGGTTACATTCTAAGGGACTGCTTTGGAGATGTGCAGATGTAGTTTGTAAGTACAAAGTGAACATGCAAATTGCCTTATCTTGTGGGATTCACAAACAACCATCATTCAGATTGATTTAATACATGGCTTTTTATCTTTAAAAGTGTTAATTAGAAAATAGGGACAGTTCTCTGAACACTTAAGAGTAATAAATAGATCAAACGAGCATCCATGCTTCTCTGATGGAACTTCTGAAGCCTTTGTAAAGGCATTAATGCAATTGTCAAAAAGACCACAGTGCACATATTTAATAGTGTTACCAAGCTACAATTACAATTCCAGAACTTGACTGCTGAGCTTTTCAATATTCGCCACCTCAAAACACTGAGATTCTGCACAACTTGGTTCAACATTTTGAAGTTCCCGTCCTACTTTAAATTTTTCCGCCTTGGACCTGCAGACACATCCTTCCAGAGAAGATTCTAAAATTACAAGCAAATACCAGAAGTTATGCAGCAAAGATGGGGCTGTAGAATCGCACAGAGTGAAATATTAGGAGAAAAAAATAATTACGATTCTTTCAAATTAAAAGCATGAAACTATTTTGTCTGTATTTTGACATGTCTCTATAATGTGACAGTTAAATGCATGTGCTGAGGAGTCAGTCTTGGCTCTGCCTGGCTCGGTGACTTCAGGAAGTGACATTACATCTCTGTGCTTCACTTCATCTAAAAAATGCGCAAAACCACAGTCCATTTCTCCGGGTCTTATGGTGAGGATTAACTAGGACAGTGTTGGACAGTGCCTGGCACTTGAGTAAGGGGTCTGCAAGTTACCAGGAATCTAGGTGGTGTTTTTCACTCGGGGTACTATATGGTTATCCTATCATCAGACCTAAAAATACTTGTGGATGCCTCTTCAAATAAGGCAGGCAAGCGGTCCCAGTGCAGGGCGAGGGCTCTCGGCCTTGGCATTTGCAGGGACCTTGACTCTCCTTCCTCTTCCAGAGAAGGACTTAAGGAGCCACGCCATCTTCTGAGCCACTTCTATTCCGGAGCCTCTATCCGTGTTTTATTGTGCTTTCTCACTATTCAATATTTTGATTGAATGAATTATACATATAGGTGGCAAAACAGTCTAAAAGTATAAAACATTATACAATAGCATTAGTTTGCCAGAAAACACAGTTTTTAAAATTTATCATTCCAGAATTTTTCTTTGCATCTTGCTTTGTCTTTTTTTTAATCTAAGTTTTTCTCTATGACCCCTTTCAATTCTTTACACTTGTGTTTCCTTTTCCTGACCACGTGCTCTAACCCGCTTGCCTCATCCAATCCCTTTTGGACCAGACACTCACATTCCTTTGACCTTTGGCCTCCTGAATTGTGAAGTTGCCCTGGTCTCCCAGTCAAAGGGCCCTTCCCTTTTTCTTCTCTGCTTGTGGTCAGTCCTTCAGTCATGCACCTGCCTTCCAGAAGTACTTCAATGCCCTCCTCTGCTTCTACCATACTATGAAATCCTTTTCATTACCTGCCTTATCTACTCTCACTTCAAGATGACAGTAGGAGGGCAAGTTATGAAACTCTAGTGACCACTATGAATTTTTATTATTTATTCTCAGCTGTGTCTTTCTCTTATTTATTTCAACTGCACCGAACTTGTTTGAGCACACCTATAGGGCCTGTTATAAAATAAGTACTATCCATAGTTATGTTATTGAATTCCTCATTAGTATCTTACTTTCTTATACCAATCACAAAGGAACCATCATTCTCATCTCTCAGATGAGAAAACAGGTTTAGAGAGATTAAGTAGTCGGTCTAAAGTCCCATAATTTATAAGCGGCTGAGCCAGAATTTAGAACTGGCGCGACTGCAAAGGTTTTAGCTGCTGTGCAGAGCGGTCTCTCATGCCTTTCTTTGCTCCGGTGTTTCCTCAGCGGATTCTTATTCTATTCTAGCAACCCCCGTGATGCCCTCACCATCACCATCATTAGGTCATGATGTTTGCTAATTTCCTGAGAACATGGAGCCTAATCAGATCTTCCTTTCTCTTTGCTCTTCTCCCCTTCACATCTCTATGGTCTACTTGTTCCTGATCGGTTACCAGCTAGAAGGATTTAGGCCATCTCCCCTACTCCTGAGCAAACAGAGGCTCTGAGAGAAGACGCACTTGCCCAGGCTTGCATGGTGGATTGCAGGCAACATTAGGACTAACGTGTGGGCCTTCAGACTCAGTCTAGTGCTCTCACCACCCTGGGCCTCTTCTGTGAGGCTGTGACTTCAAATGGGTTCTGGGTGCAGACACACTTTGTGCCATTCTCTTCTACTTTGGGACTCCATAGTTTCATGGATGATTCCTGTTTCTATTGTCTTCTCTCTTTTTATAAGGTGTCTTTATTTCCATCAGCTAGAGATACAAATTGAAACATTTCTGGACCTTAATACTTTCCTCAACTTCTTCCTTCCCTCTCTTTTCCTACTTTTTCTCTCTTTTAGTGCAAAATTCCATCAGAATTAGTTGTTTCCATGAACTACATTCTTTTTTTTTTCATTCCTTCCTTTGTGGCTTGCAATTTGGCTTTCACACCAGCTGCCATACATCCTGGTTGAACCCATTATTTCCAAAGGCACTCCTATGAGTTATTATACTCAAATTCAATCTCTATCATCCAAAAGGTCTTCATAGCTGTAGCCATTAGAAGAGCCTTCAGGTTTAAACTTGCCTCACATTTCAGAGACTTCCCTAAACCTAGGTAGAAATTTTGGGACTTCTAGTCCAGTGCTCTGAGATTAAAACAACGAGTTATTCTTTTGTCTTGTTGTTGTTAATCCTCATCCAATGATATTTTCCCATTGATTTTTAGAGAGAGTGGAAGGGAGAGGGAAAGACAGAGAGAAACATCGATGATCAGTATATACACCGACCAGGGCCGGGCCTGCAACCAAGGTATGTGCCCTTGACTGGAATAGAACCCAGGATCCTTCAGTCCGCAGGTCAATGCTCTATCCACTGAGCTAAACTGGCTAGGGCCAACTAGTCATTCTTACTGCTCTTTTAGCCTTAAAATTCTGATAATAATTGCCCAATTTATGCCTTTTCATTTTCCTGCTTGTACTGGAATCTATGTTTTAGAATCATTTTAGGATACTATGTCCTCTAATATTTAAACTTTGCCTTGCTGCTGCCACTGCCCATCAGAGAGTAGAATTCCTCCACCACCACCCCCATACTGTAGTCTAATGAGGAGCATTCTCCTAACCCCTGATAGCACACACCTGGAATGTGACTCCAATGTCTCTACCTTTTGGATCTCTCAGTATCACTTTGTCTTGGCTCCTCCAGTAGGACACTTAATTCTGAACAGTGCTAATGCCCCTCTGAACTACACCAGTATTCTGTTGCTCCAAAGAACTTCCTCCCAGCACCAGCAAATTTCTCCTAGTGCTGGGGAGAAATCAAACTGTAGATTCCAGCTTCTTCTAGAGAGCTTGTACCAATGTGGCCAAGTGACCTCACCTGGGCCCATCGCAGGAGCTGGCCCTTACCTGGCCCATCATATAGGAGCTGTGTCATTTCAGACTTTCTGCAGCATCAAATCCTCCTGCTTGCTCTCATATTCTGCCCCATTTTCCCCGCTTTATTGCCATTGACAGCTCAAAATGAGTTTCCTTCCCATATTGTTGATGGTGTTTTTATTCCTTTTGACAGTTCTTCTTAATACCCCAAGCCTTTATCTTTTTCCCATTTCTCTTTTGGAGTTCTTATTTATTCCTATAACTTGATCTAGACATTTCATATTTTCAATCTCTCTAATATCAATATGACTCTCAAGTGCCACACATAATTTACAACTCTCTGACCTGGAACCTTTTAATCTGGATGTCTCAGAGACACATTCATGTTAATCCATCCAAAGTCAAGTCATCATTTTCTAACACCATAGACAAGTGCCAGCTTTTCTCCTTGTTATTTTCTTCGTACTATTAAGAGAACTACCTTTTCCTAGGTCTAATATTAAGATTGTGTGTTCTTGATTGATTTATTTTACTCTTTGCTTCCCACATCTAATCAGTTACCAAATCCAGCTACTTCTTCTTCATTGTCAATTGCATTTTGTCTTTTCTTTACTTTATTGTAGCCACCACTTTGCTGGTTAAAGGCTTCATTATCTCTTCGCTGGAAACCACGTTAGTTCACATGGACTCTCCTAGTCTGGATTCTTCCTATAACTGCTCTGACTCCAGCTTTCTTGTCACCATCGAACCATTCTTTCTAGAGCAGGGTTGTGATTAAATGAGATGATATCTGAAAAAATTACTTGATACTATCTCTTCGCTAAATGAATATTAGTTGTTTATCTTATTATGTCACTGACTTGCTCAAATATTATTAAATTCCTTTCAATATGTATTGAATAAAGACAAAGTACCACTGTCTGTTTTTTAAGACTCCCTGTAATATTGTTGAAGTTTATCTTTCCACACATTTCCTACTAATCTGTAGGATTTTATTCTATCCAACTGAAAACCCTACCATTCTTTTGACACATCCCTACCACCTGTACTGTGTACATGTTATTCAACCTCTCCCCAACCCTGCTCCTGCCCCTGCCACCCTTGGATTGTCTTTGCTCCAGTGAGATGAAAGTAAGCCAAACAAATGATATCTAGCATTCTTTGGTAAAGGTTAACCATCATTAATTAAGTTTTTAGGTTCAGCACAGGTCCATCTATTGATTTTGCATTATTCTTTTGGGTCATATTTGAACATTAAGTTATAATCATCCTTCATCCACATGGTTATCTTCAGAAGGTGAAAAATAATAGATATTGATCATGTAGAAAAGTAAAAAAAAGCTGGAGCTTCAGTTGATGACATACTCAATATGAGCTGAGAGTATAATGTAGCTACTAAAACCTAGCAAGCCCTGGCCAGTGTGGCTCTGTTGGTTGGGTGTTGTCCCATGTACTAAAAGGTTGCTGATTAGGTCCCCAGTAAGGGCACATGCCTATGTTAGAGGCTCAATCTCCAGTAGGGAGTGTGCTGATCAGTTTTTCCCTCTCACATTGATGTTTCTCTTTCTCTCTCCCTTCCTCTCTCTCTCTAAAAAGAAAGAAAGAAAGAAAAATTAGCAAGATCTTAGCCTATATAGGTTTAAAAAATCTATTTAGGGGGAATTTATAATCCCCTGGTTCTTAGCATTGCTTGGATTACACTAGAATATTGTGCCTGGATTACACATTTGAAAAGGAGCATTGGCAGAAAGAAGTGTGTGTGAAAGAGAATGGCTAGAATAGTGAAAAATATAGTAGTGAAATGAGAGAAGGAAGCAGAATAATTTAACCTATAGAAGAGAAGATTAATTAAAGAGATGACTATTATCTTTATATATGTGTAAGACTATCATGAAGAAGAGGTGTTATGTGTGTCTCTCCATCAAATAAGAGTATAGATTAATAGAAGTATTTGTGAATCAATATTATAAAAACTTTCTAGCCAGATCTCTCCCATACTGGACAGTAAGATCAAGTCTGATTAATCAAGGTTTCCTACAGGATAGGGAAATTGTACTGGTTGTCCAAAAACAACTGTTAAAATTTTTAAGATTTCCAAAGCAGGGGTGGGGGGGGGGCCCTCTTGGGAAGTCTCTGGAATAACGTTACATTAAAATCATAGATACAGTATATATGACTTTGCCAGTCCCTGGCTAAACAAAAACAAAGAGACCCTAGCAATGGAGAGACTCCATCCCCAACCCCACCCCAAATTAAGAATTGTGAGAAATAGCAATAGAATTCGTATGTGTGTGATTTGTCAAAAATGCTTCTTTGCTTGGGAGGTTGGTAAGTGCCATCGTCACTATGAAAGAACACATGACAAAGAACCTTTGGACTGGGATGACTGGGTGAGAGGGTATTCTTAGAGCAAACTGCAATTCACCTGAGACAGTGGTAACAAGAATGTCATTGACGTGTGAACTGTGTGGCTATGTGTGAAAGTTATGTTTACGCTGTAGATGGTGGGAACTTTGCTTGATTCCCAGAAGACCAGGTTTGAGTCCAGCAGACACAGTCTCACGCCCACCACAATGCCTTGAAGTTTACCTGATGGATTTGATGTTTACAGTTCCTTCTCTTACTACGTCTCAGCTGCTTTTCTCCCCATCTGCATTCTATTTTCCTTGCACAGAGCTCTGGCTAAACTCATGGGTGCCAAGCTTTCTCAACGAGCTGTCTGTCTCTTGGTCTTTCATTTGTCTTCAGGTTGTCAATTGCAATTTTGATCACAGTTGAGTTTTATTTTGCACAGCTGCATTACCAGTGGCATAAACTGGTCTTTATGATTCTCTTCCCCTCCCCCTCTTAGTTTTCAGTCTAACATCTTAGCTGCTACATTCTCTCACCACCTGTTTTGACTCCAGATTACACTCAAGTTGTTTTATTCCAGACTGACTTGTATGGCCGGAATGCAACTTTACTAGTATCAATGGAAAGGAAAAATTACCTGTAATCTTCTCGTCAGTCATTGAAAATGTATAAAAAGCATGAACAAGTGTAATGTATCACTCTCAGCTAGTAGGCATGTAATTATTTTTAAGGCTGTTTTTAGTTTAAAGAATAGTTTTCTATTTCAATCTTTAAACATTTTCCCTGTGTAGAAGTTTTGGAGAATTTGGCACATTTGCAAATGCCTGGTGCTGGTGATACTTCTGGAAAATAATGTGCACATCATACATCATTTCAATGACATTGCAACTATCTCTAATTTAGGTACAGGGTCTATGAGTACTTCTCTTCCTGATCCTCTTGGTTAGCGTCTTGTCACAGAAGTTTTAATTGCCCAATAAACTACAGTGCAGGAAGAAGTATACTAACAGGTAGTGCTTACATAAATCAAACACCCAAATGACTTTTACAAAATTAGATGGGAATTGTCTTTGGTGTTATCTCTGTAGCCTTCACATTACATACATTGATGTAATTATTTAAGAGAAACACTAAATACATTTAATTTTTTAGATTTTTAGATTTAATTTGTCCCTGAATTTCAAAACTCCTCTTTATCTCTCCACATGTAAGACCTTTATCATTTCATTAGCTTGAAAGATTTTTAAAAAGTTTCGATATTTCTGGAATTGAACACTCCAAGCTCTGGAGATATTTCAATTTCATGAAAAAGTCCACTGAGAGATGGGCAGCCTCTAACTTGAGAGGGTTTCTCAGTTTAGCTATTCTAAGCATGACTCAACATAGTCACCAATCCTGACTCCATTCATGATCCATCAGGTTTAGTAACCACCACCATCTAAATGCATCTCCTTGAAAAATTTTGGAGGAAGAATTTTATTGGTTCCTTGTTGGCAAATGAATGGTCTTTATTGCTGGTTGAACCAGTGGACATTCTGATGCACAAAGAGCCTAGTGCCATGCTCAGCAAACTGTGGCTCTCGAGCCACATGCAGCTTTTTGGCCCCTTGATTGTGGCTCTTCCTAAGCCTTAGGAGTACCCTAATTAAGTTAATAACAATGTACCTACCTATAAGTTTAAAAAATTTGGCTCTCAAAAGAAATTTCAATCGTATTGTTGATATTTGGCTCTGCTGACTAACGAGTTTGCTGACCACTGACCTACTGCAATTTCCCATGCGAGAAACTGTGAACAGGACAATCTCAGCTAAAATGGGGCATAGCAAGCAAATTAAACAATGGATTTTGCATAGTGGTCAGATTTTGGTTATCTGAATTATTGGTTATTAGTATTGTCTGTTTCCTCACTCCTTTTGGATCTGGAGAGTAATCTTATATCAAACTTGAGGCCTGGTGCATGAAATTCATGCACGGAGTGGGGGTTCCCCCAGCCCAGCCTGTACCCACTCCAATCGGGGACCCCTCAGGCCTAAACCGATGTTCAGACACCCCTCTCACAATCTGGGACTGCTGGCTCCTAACCGCTCACCTGCCTGCCTGCCTGATTGCCCCTAACCCCTCTGCCTGCCTGCCTGATCACCCCTAACCTCTCTGCCTGCCTGCTTGATCGCCCCTAACTGCCTTCCCCTGCCAGCCTGATTGAGACCCCAACTGCTCTTTCCTGCTGGCCTGATCTCACCCCCAACTGCCTCTGCCTGCCTGATCACCCCTAACTGCCCTCCCTTGCTGGCCTTCACCTGCTGTCCTGATCTCACCCCCAGTGGCCCTCCCATGCAGGCCTGATCTCACCCCCAACTGCTCTCCTCTGCCAGCCAATTTGTTTCTGATTGGTCAGTTTCTATGCCAGTCAGTGTCAAAAGCTCTGCCTCCTAGGCAGCCATTGGCTCCTTACATTCACCCAGATTTGGTTCTGATTGGTTAGTTTCTATGCCAGTCAGCATCTCTGGGCCTATCAATGGGGCCTGATCAGAAAGGCAGGGCTGATTAGCAGCCCTGGTGGAGGCCTGAAGAGAAATGGAGGCACAGCTGTTGGCCAGGCCCGGAAAGAAAGAGAGGCAAGTTCTGATCAACAGCTGCCACAGAGTCTACGGATCAGACCCTGCCTCTCTCTCTGCAGGCCTCTCTCCGGGCCTGATCTGCAGCCCCCTAGGCAGTCAGTGCTGGGTTGGGGTGCCTGCAGCACCCCAGTCAGTACTGGGTCACCTCGGCAAGCCAGCAATGACTTCTGCTCTGGTAGAGCCTTCAGTCATAATGGTGGTTACGACCCTGGCTCTTTATTATATAGAAGATTTATTATATAGATAATTATAAGTAATGAAGCTGCATTGATAGAAATGAATTCAAGAGATCTCAAAAACTGTTGTTCCTTTGGGCCATCTTTGTCATACCTGTTGAATTTCTCTCTTGCCCCCCAGTGTATACTGAGGATGAATTTAAGTAATTATTATCTAGATTTAGAACACTAGCAGAAATAGATCTGCATTCTGTTTCTAAGCTTGCTATATGACTCACTGTATTTCTAGACTCAGGAAGCTAGTTAGGTTCCAAGAGAACAGCTCCTGCTGGGCTTTTGGTGTATTTGGAATAAAAGTGAATGAAGATGATGATAATGGAGACTAAGTTGTTAAGCATGTGATATTCTGAAATAAACAAATTTTGTCAAGCACTTACTACATGTAAGGTCGTGTTCTATACCTCTGATTAACATGGAATTTTCCATTATGATGCCTGCTGTCTCTGGTAACTGAGAGCACAGTGGGTCTTCTAGAGCACCGGAACTATCTTCCAGTATGGTTAGTTTGCATCAGATTCCCTCCAGAGAGATCTACTGCGATGAAGATGTGGGTTACTTTTCTGTGGGATTGAAGCTTACTGAAGGTCTTAGAGCAGTCCTCCCCTTCCCTCACCCTTCACACAGTACCCTGTTCAGGGCAGCTTTGCATTAGATCCCATGGATGGCTGTGGGCTACTGGACCTCTGATAAACGACAGGTGTCTGCCATCTATGTTATGTGCTATATTGCTTAAAATGTCCCTCTTAGGCAAATGTGCTGCAATAGAAAACAACAAAATATAAGACTGGGACAACTAAGATTTGGAGATAATCTTATATGTATCCCTTCAAGATATATTCTTATTCAACATATGTGAAGCTCTTTACAATTCCGACATTTAGACATTGTTTGCATTTTATTTTCTGAATTCCTTCATTTAAAATCCTGAACAATATCACCTTTATTATATAATCATATAATTGTAGTCTTTTTTTGAATGCATGCTAACTTTATTTCTATTATAGAAATAGAGAAATGTAAAGATCTGGATTCTCTCTTTGCATATTATTATAGGATACAGGAGCCTAGTAAAATGCTAATAATATTTTACTAGGAGAATATGGCACCTTTTATGGCTTAACTACATTTAGGTGACATCATGGCTCCACATGACAACATGAGTTAAGATGAAATACAATCATTAAAAAACAAATTCCATCATGTCACGGGCAACTCTGATCTCTAGCTTTGGAGTGTTAAGCCTTGTAGATCATGCCTGAGTCCACGTGAAGTCTGTTACTAATAATAAGAATAAATTCCACCCCTCTCCTTAGGGCGCTCATTCACATCACCAGTCAACAACTCAACACACTCTTTCGTAACAGAAAAAGAGAAATCCAGTATATTCTAATGGTTTGAATAATTGCTTGGAAACTTGATAATGCGTTAACATTCGTTTGTTGAAAAGTGGGCCAATGATGGTTAAGCAAATTCATCTTAAAATAGGTGTGTGCTATTTGTTTGTCTGTATCTGGTTAACTCCTTGGTTAGAACACTGTGCTAATGAAGCTCAGATCAGCGGCTTTTCCCCTCGTGGCCCTGTCAACTTCTCCCTTTCAAGGGTCATGGCTTTATCTTTGACCCAGCCTGCTGTTGCACACATGTTGACTCCTGGCCAATAAGGAGATGAGATTAGAGATCAGGCATTGCCTAAAGCAAATTGATCACCATATGGAGAAAACAAATTACAGCACATAATCCCTGTGGGTGCTTCTGTAGCATCACCTGATGGTCTGTGTACCTGAGAGTGTGCAAATGGGCATGTTTAGATATAAAGACACATACACTAGAGCCAGTTACTAACCACATCACTGGTGGATTCATATGGAGAAAGACCATTCTGAAACAGTGAGTTGTTTGTATCAAAGATTAGGTTAAAGACAGCTGTACAGTTATTATTTTAAAATCTCTGGGTGAGGGGACTGGATTAGATAAACTTGCTCTAAGTCCTTCCAGCTCCCTACAATCTCCACGTGCATCAATTAACATACATAATGTAAAACAATGGAGTTTTGTAAAGCAGAATTGGCAGGAAGAGAATATTCTCTCAAGAAAAACTACTTTCTGTGAATTTTCCCTTCAAACTACCAAAAAAAAAGGTGATCAAGTGGAGCTCAAAAATAATTTCTGGGCTTAAACTTAAAATTCTTTTATCTGGAACAGATTATTTCATTCCACAATTAGAAATGAGATCCAAAAATGCAAATATTACTGAGAGAGATAGCACATTGCCTCCATGGTGTTAACAACTGTGATAAGAAACCATCTTACCAAGTAAGTTTGCAAGGGGGAAGCATACCTTATTCAAATATATGAAGATGATTTTACAAATCATATCCTATTTTATTCCAGTCCTAATTCTGCCAACCCTTCTGGGTATGTAACAGTTTTAAAGACAGTCCTTCAAAATTTGAAGAGGGGAAAAAGAAGAAACAGCTTAACTGGGAATATAATTCTTAGGCTTTCACCAAATAAATTTTCATAGTTTTACAGTTTGTTATATTTTTCTTGAGAAGGGGTGAAATGTCTTGGAATTAAATGTACAGTAAAATACCAAATATATACTAGTTCCTTAAAGCTTTGTATCTCTATTTTACTAAGCTATCTTGGCTTAGATCAAGTCTCTCTGAATGTGAATTTGGTGAGACATGCTAATAATTACTGTCCTATTGAGCAGAAAGAAATCTGTTTCATCAGTATTTGGAGATTTATTCCATGTGGAGTTCTGGTTAGCCATGGAGGAATGTTATTTTGATAGCAATAAGACAAAAGTAAGTAGGAGAAAAATAGTGTGTAAATGAACTGAATTTCAAGGCTCTAGGATTTCTGTTTCCTATTGTCGCTGTGCGTGGGATAAAGGAACCAGGCTCCACATGTGGTAAAGGGATGCAGGTTGGATATACAAAAGTTCTCTTTTCTCTGTGTAAGAGTTTTAAAAAAGGCTTACAAAGAGACACCATTCCATTTTGGCCTGGATGTGTTCTTTCAGTGGTTTCATTGCTCCAACCTGGGGATCGTGTAGGCTTCACCTGGGACAGCTGGTTGGACATGTGAACCTCCTGACGTCATCTGACTAGAAACCACAATCAGAAAATAAGTCTAGGTGTTTTTACAACAAACATTTCCTATGCCCTGGCTGAAAAGGATCAGTCATCTGTCCATACTGCCCCAGAGATGCCAGGCCACTTGAGTAGTAATGAGGTCAAAAGCCCTCTCCCCTGGCTTTGCTGCAATTCCCAGGCCTGTTTTATCGGGACAACTTGAGTCCTTCTCATCTGTGAAGCTGAGAATGGCAAAAGCCAGCAGTCTCCAGCACAGTGCCCTCCACTGCTGCCCTCGTCTGGTGCCTGCGTTTCAGGTTCTCTAGCTCATCCCTGGACCTCAAGAGTAGATGCTTGCCAGGTCCTCCTCGGGCAAGAGCAGCTGTTGGCCTATTTAAAGGCCTTTTAGAGTTTAGGAACTCCTTAGTGAGATCATTTTGTTTATCTTTTGAACGTTAGGTGACCAGACCTTTGAGAAATTGGTGTTCTTCTCCCCTATAACTATAAACGGGAAACGGCACTCGTGTGGGTATGGTGTGTGTATTAGAAGGCCAGGCTTTCATTCTTCTTAAGTTCCCATATAATCAAAAGAACCTAATGAATTCAAGTTGCCTGTAACATTTGGTGTGTTTCTGAGTTGAAACCAAATTCCCAAACAACCATGTGAACAATAATGAAATTCAGGCAAAGAGGCTCTCATTTCCTGTTGGTAGAAAAGGGGCTCTTAGAGTCAGCTCCTGGGTTCTACTCCCTGTGATTTAAGACAACATAACATTTAGCACTTATCGACCTGCATTTTTGTACACAAATTATTTCAAAGACCTGGAAAAAACGTAATGGCTACACTGAGTTTGATCAGGAATACAATTTATAGAATTATATAACACAGGCATTCTCCCAAGTTAAAAGCTATACAGCACACTCTATAGATTACAGTTTAATTGTGGAGATAATACAGTAAAAGGGTGTCTTATACTTCCATATAAGAATTTAGGTACACCAAGCAAAAAAGGAATTATTCTAGCTGGAATCTGGCCAGAAGCTGCAGATTAAAAACCCTTAGTGTTATGAAAAGTTCCATGGGATGTTTAATGACTAGAAATAGCCCAAAGCCTAGATTTATGATGTTCAAAAATAGTACCCCTAACAGGATTAGTGCACCCAGGTCATGCTGGGGCACGGTTTGGGCAATAGTAAAAAAACAAAACCCTATTTATTGAATCATAAACCTAATTTCTAGCAGCTCTGCTTTGGAGATTTGTGTTCAAGTACCACTTACCAACTTTTAGCAGCTCCCTTGGATGTTGCATCCAACTGGCACTCAATAAATGCACAACAATAAAGAAAGTGTCAGGTAGGCTTGCATTATAATGATGGTAGTTGGTATAGGAGTCCAAGGACCAAAGGTGGATTTCCAAGTGGGTGATTGAGATGGCTTCAGATGTCATGTGAGTTCAAAGGCTGTGGAACGACACGGAACACCCATATGTTTGGCTTGCTGGTGCCTGCAAGTTCACAAATGCAATTTTACTCTTTTTCATTAATGTTCAGCTCCTATTTCGAAGCAAACATACTTGAAGTTAGTACATTAGACTTAGTTGTCACTTAAATAATAATGTAGCATTAGCTTATCACATCCTATTTTAAGGAGTTTTGTTAGAACTGAAGAGTAAAGGAGCTTTATGAATGAAGATATTAGGTGAGTGAACCACCATGGGAGGAGAAGTTTGCAGGAAGTTTGGAAAGTATGAAACCAACACCTCCAGATTTCTCCAGTCTCATTGATATAAAGGAAATATATGAATTGCCTTCCCCCAAATTCATATATTTAAGCTCTAGCCTGCGTTATTTCAGAATGTGACTGTACTTGGACATAGGGCCTTTACGAGGTAATTTCTATATATCAAAGCCCAGCGACTGAAATGGTGGAATGACCAGAATGACTGGTGGCTATGATGTGCACTGCAGCAGCCAAACAGCCTGATCCGAAACCAGATTGGCCCTCCCGCCCAGCTGGCCCAGCCCCCAATTGGCCCCCAACACCCCAATCGGACGTGGGGCTGGCCAGCCAACCACCCACGGCCCCTCACCCCCACCTGGGCCCCCATCGGGGTGGGCCTGCTGGACCCCACCTGTGCACAAATTCGTGCACTGGGTCTCTAGTCTATAACAAGAATAGTATAATATGCTAATTAGACCAGATGTCCTTCTGGACTACCTTCTGGATGAAGCCAGGGCTGCAAGGGAAGCCTGGGTCCCAGGTGCCAGAGGGAAGCTGGTGCTGGCAGCCAAGGGAAGGAAGGCCTACTCTTGCACGAATTTTGTGCATTGGGCCTCTAGTTAAGTTAAAATAAAATTGAGGGTGCTAATCCAATATGACTGCTGTCCCTGTAAGAAGAGAGATTTGGAAATACAGAAAGACACCGAGGATGTTCATGCACAAGGAGACCTTGCGAGAACATAGCAAGAAAGTAGTCATCTGCAAGCCAAAGAGGAAGGCCTTACCTTAGGCTTCTAGACCCCAGAACTGTGACAAAATCAAGTTCTGTTGTTGGAGACACCCAATCTGTGGTATTTTGCTATGGCAGCCCCAGCACACTAAAACACACCCTATTTCAGTGGTGAGTGTTAAACTGCTCAACCTCTGTGAGGCTGGGGCTTTATTGAAAGTGGCTCTAATCTTTCCAGCCCTAGGGAAAAACCCTGTGGGTCAGGCCTATCCTCTCAGGTTGGTTTTGTAAGGTATGGCTTAACTTCAAAATGCTAGCTGAGCTTTTACATGCTGAAGTGAAGAGAAGGGATGAGCAAAGACATGCTGGGAAAGTGTAATCATGAACTTACCAAGCTCATTGTCAAGATGGAGTCAGATGATTCACTTTCTTGCGGGTAGCCATGGTTTGTGGGCCAACACTCCATATTAAAAATGAGGTGCCTGTATCTTCACCACTTAAAAACCAAGAGCAATTTGCCACAATAGTCCTTGTTGGGCACTTCTGATGTACTAAATGAATTTTGGTGAGAGCATTTCAAAATAGGCTTTGGGGCCTATGATAACTTTGGCATCAGCAAGCAATGAAGGGCCTTTTGCATCAATATTATTTAATGTAAAGTAACTGCAGTTACAGCAAGTCAGAGCATTCATGTTTAAAACCAGTATTAATTGTTCATAATAAAACTGCAGCCTTTTAAAAATGCAACTATTGATGTGCTGCTTGCGGAACCTGGGAGTCTTGAGGGCAAGGCTAATTTATACTTGCCAAATCACTGAGAGGAAATTCCAGCTATTCGACTATGTGAAAATGTAAATATGCAGTAGTAGAAAGAATAATTAGGGATAGGCTAAATATTTACCCAGTTTTCTTTTTAAAAAAAATCACAAATAAGACTTCTCTTGTTGGTTCAAGTTTTTCTAATAGGAGATGGGGTGGGAAAAAATGGGGGTAGTGAGATAATGGGGTAATAGTTTTTTCCCCCCATCCAAAATATATCTTGTAATCCATATAGTCATGAAAACTGGCACCCTTTTACTTTGGACTTTGAAATTTATCCCCTATTTATTTTATTTTACCACAATGCTGATAGAAATGTAGTATGTGCTATATTAAAAATATCAAGATATGAAGTTGAATATGAATACAAAAATCATGTTTTTAGCAGCAAATTAAGTGGCAGTTAAATAGAATGTAAACAAATTATTTAGAGAAATCCACAAAAGGTTAGAAGTCTGCAGAATTCAAAAATTCAAGGACTCCTAATTGTCCTGCTAAAAAAAAAAACTTGCAGGAGATGCACATAGAAATAACTATATTGTGGGAGAATTTTCATATCAAGAACTTTATGTAAAGCTTTTCATTCAGTTTCAAAAAGAATGCATTTTCCTGAGAAGGAAGTGTCTAAATAAAAACATTCTATCAGTCAGGATCCAGGCAGGAAAACAGAAAGCACTCCAGGTATTTCCAACAGAAGTAATTTAGTAAAGGGAGTTGGTTACATAGATGATGGAAGTGTTGACAGGGGGGAAGGTGAGGTGATTCGTAAGTTAGAAACAGTGGGAAGCCACTACCACTCCAATGGTTGGAGGACACAAGGAGGAGGCTTGCTTTCACTGCTCAGGGATGAGGGCCACTATTGGGGAACTAGAACCCAGGTCAGGACTCTTACTGGCGCTGTGACCACTGAGAGAAGGGCTTCTCCAACAGAGCCAGAATCAGAGAGAAGATAAAATCATTGTCAAAGGTGAAAAATTCAAGCAAGAAGGAGCAGAAAAAGTAAAATATTCTGATGCATTTTCATTTTCTTCTCTCAGGATTCCTCCAGTGCCTCTCCTTAGACAAACCTACCAAAATCCAGTGGGCAGAGGAGATTGGGAAATTTAGTTCTCAGAGATACAAAGCAGAGCAAGGGATGGGTAGGCGATGGTTCAAGAGCTAACTGGAAAATGGCTTGCACACACAAAATGGAACTACTTTTGTTAATTTGTGTTTTCCTTTGTTTAGTTTAACCTGGTTTTGTCATGGCCATGCTATAGTGAAAATCACTTTGGGATATTATGGCAATTTATTATTATTATTATTATTATTATTTGTTATGAGATGTTTAATGATATAAGTACCCTTGGGCCTTAGAATTGGAAATCCACTGAACACTAATGTGGGAGCTGAGATGTGGGACGCAAAGGCTGAAGAAAACAAAATGGTACCTGTTACATTGAATTTCAGACCCAGACTCTGAGTATTCTTCAGAATATCGGCTACCAACGTGATACATAGCATTTCAACTTTAGCAATTTTATACTAATGAACTCCTTTATTTCTGCCTGTCTCATTAGGACACTCCATGCTTTCCAGAGACGCAAGTGAAGTTTAATAGAAATAAAGCCATTCCACTGGTGCTGCTATGATCAAGAAGCTACAATCAATCTTGTTTTCTTCAAGCATGTCATAAAAAGACCCTTCTCCTTCTGATTAGCATTCTTGAACACAGTACACGCTGATGACTTGCTGGAAGTCATTCATTGTAGGGATACAGCACCTACTACATGTGATAAAACGGCATAAGGCATATGAACTGCTCATTACAATCTAATTAGTTTGGGCTTTTCATTTCATTTTATGTCCTGAATTGAACCTGATTCAATATGATTCTGAACTGGAGTTCATCATGTCTTCTCCCTGGCAA
The DNA here is from genome assembly GCF_028538775.1 of Myotis yumanensis. Classification (NCBI taxonomy): domain Eukaryota; kingdom Metazoa; phylum Chordata; class Mammalia; order Chiroptera; family Vespertilionidae; genus Myotis; species Myotis yumanensis. The sequence goes on from NW_027223759.1 coordinate 68,119,879, forward strand.
TGCAAGTTCATGGTGGTTGCTTGCTAGATTCACTGTTACAGAAATGCCAGCCCCTCCACCCCCTTTTTTTAAGGAACTGATTAGAAAGAAGGCCATTGATATAAAATGACAGAGGCTTTGGCTGTTATATTTTCTTCAGTGAGAGATTTTTATTGGACCTAGGGCACATATCACAGTTGTTGAAGTATTTCTAGGTCTGGCTATTATGATAAACTGGCTTACCTGATTCATGGATTCACTTCCTTGTAGTGCAATGAGAAGAATCGTTCCAGCAGTCTATACAATGACTAACCACCAACAAAAAAAACACATAGGTTTGTTTTACTAACAAACTCTATTATATTAGGGGCTTCTGGAGAACAAGATTTCTTGCATTTGTGAATTGTTTTCAATAACATCTTTCTGGCCCAGCCAGTGTGGCTCAGTGGTTGAGAGTCAACCTATGAACCAGGAGCTCAGGGTTTGATTCCTGGTCAGGGCACATGCCCAGGTTGCCAGCTTGATCCCCAGTAGGGGGAGTGCAGGAGGCAGCCCATCAATGATTTTCTCTCATCATTGATGTTTCTATCTCTTTTTCTCTCTCTCCCTTCCTCTCTGAAATCAATAAAAATATATTTTTTAAAATAACATCTTTCTGTGTTTTAAACCAGTAAGTAGACTACGTAGATAGATGAAGTACACATCGATTTATCTGATCTCAATATTTTAGGGTTTATAAGTAGAGGATGATTGGCATTCTTTCAGAAGACATAAACCCTCTTCTCTGTGTCTTTATTGTTGGCACAATAGAGATGGAAATATCTGTTTGTTTGTTTTTTATTTCTTCATAGGAACATTATGAGTATCCATCAGAGTCAGTTACTTCTTTTTCAAATTTGTGTCAACATAAAAGTGCAAACCTATGTGTAATTTTTATAAGAGTTTATTTTAGCCAAACTGACCACACGTGTTGGGAAGCAAGAACTCAAAAGGTCCCGAGAGTAACAGTTTTGCAGCTTATTTTATGCATTTGAAATTAAGGAGGGGGCATAAATAAGATTGGAGGAAACAAGGCGGGGATTGGATTACAGGATAGTTAACGAGATAATGTCCTCTCTGGAGGGTTAATACCCCCTTTCAAAGGGAATTATATCTGGTATTTCAAGGGTGTGTTAAGCCCAAGTCAGGTTGCTCAGTGGTTAGAGTGTCGGCCCTCGGACTGAAGGGTTGCCGGTTTGATTTTGGTCAAGGGCATGTACCTCCCTTGCAGGCTCTGGCCCCGATTGGGGCACATTCAGGAGACAACCAATCGAGTCTCTCTTACATCTATGTTTCTCTCTCTCTTTGTCTCTTCCCTTCCACTCTCTCTAAAAATCAATAGGAAAAAAATATTCTCTGGTAAGAACTAACAAACAAACGAACAAACAAATAAACAAAAGAGAAAAGGTGTGTTAACCTAGATGCATAAGAACAATGGGCAGGGCTGGTTTAAGCCTTTGACTAAAGAATTTATAGATCTGGAACGTGACTACCCACCATTATTTGCCAGGTTAGGAATTTATGATCAGATCACCCTGTGAGGTTACTTTACTTTACATTCCTCTCTTTTTTTTGGTCCACATTAGAGAATTCATTTAATATGGGTAATATTAATATAAAATGCTCATAAGCATAGTTTGCTTGCTATTCACATGAACTTTAAAATTGTGTTGCATCATCTGGGAAGCAAAGACTGTGTTTTATATTCACCTTATAAAATACCTCAGGGCTTTGCCAGAACATTGCCCCTTGGTGCTATGCCATGTGACTGTCCTGTCCACGAGGCCTTCTGGAACTTGATAAACAAAATCATTTGAGTAAAGCAGATTTCCTCCACATGACTAGGCTCATCCTACAAATAATCATAGAAACAAATAATCATACACACCCCATAGCTTTGTTGAGAGGATATGTTTAGATGATAGACGTAAAATGTCAAGAATTGTATTTTCCACAAAATATATGCTCACCACGTGGGTTTCCTTCCCACCTTGCTGCTTTGGAGCAGTGCAATTTAATCAGATTCCTACTTTAAATAACATCATTAAACTCCATGTGGGTCTGTTGATCTAATTCCTAGACCAACCATACTCTGCTCCCAAATATTTCTTACACGATAGAGGAGTTTGTTTCAATTTAATTCAATTTTTATTTCATAACTGATTACCATCATGCATATCACCAATGAACCAAGCTTTGCTGTTGATTGAGTATTTTGAGGGTTCCGCAGAAAGCTTTTTTCCCTTCCAAAGCCCATAGAAATGGTAACATTTTTATAATATTCACTGATTCACTTGGTAAAGAATCTGTATGAGGTGAATATCTGCTTTGTTTATTTAGGTCATATATCCAAGCTGGTCTTTATTTCTGCAATAATTTGTTGAAAGCTTGTGGTTAGATGGTATATAACCTTTAATTCAGCTATTGTTAGCACTTTTGTATGCCAGAGAGAGGTTCTGAAATTTTCAGTAGGCCATGGACTCTTAATAGGCAATCTTAATTGTTCCCCTAGTACTCGAGAGCCATCGTGACATCTGAGTTATACACGTTTCTTATGTATAACCTTCAGCTCAACATTGGAATAAGGCATAAGGCATTTGTCCCACACTTCTTACAAGAGGAGGAAGTGAGATTTTTTTTTTATTACTTACATTGTCAAGGATTCTTAAGGGATTGGTCTTGGTTAATTAGCAATTAGTAAAATGAGTATCAAGCTCCTGATAAAATATTGCTAGGGAAATTGGGAAACAGAAGGTTACCCAAGTCACTAACCCAATCTTTGGGGAGCAGGAGGAAGTAGGAAGAGAGGGAATCCAGGAGCCAGGGGTGCCCAGAGCGGGGAGTGCTGCTGCCACTGCCCATGTCCTCCAGCACATCCTTCTAGTCATTCTTTCTGCCTCGAAGCTCCGTGCTGGGGCCCATGAGACTGGAATGAACTCAGAAATTATGACTTGATTAAAGACTACTGAGACGTTCACATTAGAAATAGAAAATGATGTTATGAAAATGGATGTGCTCTTCTTTGTTTATAAAGGCAGCACAGTTAACGCTCCATCATCTGCATTTGAGCCGATGGCAGGTTTGGGCTGAATTGTCTGCACTCCGGTGGAAGGGCATGGGTTTGCCTGGCAGTGATGTGTGATGTAAGGGGTGCTGTCCATGCAGTGAAGTAGAGCTGAGCCACCTGGGTAGCACGGAGGCAGAGATGGACCCTGGCCACCTGAGTGGGATGAGCATGACCATCATCATGTATTAAACAAACGTGGGTCTTCATCCAGGTGTTAAGGGGTCCACATGCAATGGTTTTCAAACTTACATCCATTCAGCTGAAAAACAAAGTGAAACAAAACCCTAAAAGGACATCAGCCAGTTCTGGTGAATGAACTGTGGCTTGAGGATCTAGAGAGAGTTTGATCTCTGACTCTATTATGTTTCTACTGATGGACTCTGTTGAAGTAGAAGGTCCCATCTGCAGTCTTGTTGCTCATACTTTCTTCCATGAGACTGATTTGGAGAGACATTGAGAAATGAGGTGAATTAGGAAGCACCTTATGGCTTAACAGCTGATAAATGGGATATGCATTTTCTTCATTTGTTTCTCTCAGACATTTTGGCCCAACTTTGATTAAACTTATTAGATATAACTGCCTCTATAATTGAAATGGTATGTCAAATTACATGGGTTTCAAATGGGGGTGATTTTTATATCAAATTCTTCATTATTATCTTAATCTAAGTGTCAGGTAGGTGAGTGTAGGAGAAAGAGCATGAATTTTCCAAGGGAGACCAGTGTGGCTTTCCATCCTGACCCTACCAATTTACTGATTTGGTCATTTTGATCTTT